>NC_064822.1:135292276-135595306 GCF_024166365.1 Elephas maximus indicus | reverse complement strand
GGGCAAAATGCTTTGTCTGAGAACCTGTGAAATTAAGAACAAAGGTTATATGCGTCCAAAATACAATCGTGGAACAGGCACAAAGCATATGTTTCCATTACAAATGGGAGAAATTGGAGAGAAAGAAGGGATAACAGGCACTAAGCAAGTCCAAAACCCAGCAGAACAGTTTACATTAATTCTCAAGTCTTGAAAATAATCCTCTGTTCTTTGGAACCACCTGGGCAATGGCCCTGCCCTTCAGACTGTGGATATTGACCATAATCTCTGGATTCTGAGTGAAGCCCGGGGCTTCAGCTCCACCTTCCAGGCCCAACTGGATGGAAACTCAGCTCCCTTCATTTTGAGCATTTCCATTCTCCTAGTCAATCTGAGTGGCATTACTAACCTTTCAGTCCCAGCAGGCCCCACTCTTCTGCCCCTTTGACATGGAATCCCTCCCCCTTCAGCTTTGGACAATGGTCTTGTCCACCTGCCACTTGTTAACAGCAGCCCCACACACTGGAACTGAGTTTGTGAAGAACTGTCTTTTTGAAACCTAGAAGGGTGGCTCCACCCTTCACAACTCAGGAGGCCACGGTTCCACCCTTTGAAACTGAGGCAGCCCTGTTTCCCATTCTCCTTCTAACAGTTCTGCTAATATCTGAGTTGCTCCAGGGATGGTCTTTTTCTTAGAGTACAACAGATGTAGCTCCTTTGGCCTGTTTCCTGCCGTAGAATTCCAAGAGAAAGACAGCGTTCTTTCCTTTTTTTCTTTCTCTGTCCCCTTCAATCTAAGTTGATGTGGTGGTTGGTTAGATCCATCAGTCACAGATTTAATCTCTAACAAAAGATTGTGTAGCTATGTCCTTGGTGAAAATTTTAGGATACGTGTCCTTAGTTTGTACAACAGAATTTTCCAAATCTTTGTTTTGTTTTCATTTTGCACCAAAAAAAAAAAAAAAAACCATTGCCATTGAGTCAATTCCAACTCATAGCAACCCTGTAGCATGGAGTAGAACTGCCCTATAGGGTTTCCAAGGAGCAGCTGGTGGCTTCGATCTGTTGACTTTTGGTTAGCAGCTGAGCTCTTAACAACTGCGCCACCAAGGCTCCTCTCTCCTCTCACATTTTACTAGAAGCGACAAGGAGAACTACACAGCCCCTTTAAGATCTTGCTTAGAAGTTTCCTTAGACAGATATCCAAGTTCAACACTTACAAATTTTACCTTCCACCAGATATTTGGACGTAATTTAGACAAGTTCTTTGCCACTGCATTAAAAAGCATCACCATTCCACCATTGTGCAGCCACGTTTGTTATTTTCTTAAAGCATCACCAGAAGCACATTTAATGGCACATTTCTAGCAACATTCTGTTGACTGTGCCTTATGTATTCTCTCAGACAACAGAGAGTTTTTCTAACGCTCTCCTCACTTCCTTCTGAGTCCTGACCAGAATTGCCTTTGATGTCCATAATTCTACCAACGGTATCTTAACAGCAATTTAGGGTTTTACTATTAGGTTAATAAAACCCTTCCAGCCTCCACACATTACCCAATTCCAAAACGACCTTCACATCGTACGTATTTGTTAGAGCAGCAACCCCACTTCTTGGTACCAAATTCTGTCTGTGTTATCTAGTGCTGCTGTAACAGAAATACCACAAGTGGATAGCTTTAACAAAAATAAATTGATTTTCTCACAGTTCAGGGGGCTAGAAGTCTGAATTCACGGTACTGGGATTAGGGGAGGGCTTTCTTGCTCTGGAGGAAAGTCCTTTGTCTCTTCTGAGCTTCTACTCCTGGGAAATCTCCAAGTGACTTGGCATCTCTCTTACCCCATCTCTGCTTCTTTCCCTTATTTGTTTAATCTGTTTTCCATCTCAAAAGAGGTTGATTTAAGACACACCCTACACTAATCCTGCCTCATTAACATAACCAAGATAACATATCCCAAAAGGAATTACAACCATAGGCATAGAGATTAAGATTTACAACACATATTTTTTGAGGACACAATTTAATCCACAACAATTGGTCACCAGAATTTTTACAGAATTCAACACACAAAAATAAAAAATATAAATAGGAGTTCAAGTGAACAGAAAATTAGGCAAAGATCTAACATATCTAATTGGGTTTATAAAAAGAAAGACAGAAAGAATTGGGTAGATGAAATATTTGGAAGGAATAATGTCTGAAAATTGTTTTGAGTAGATAAAAATGAATCTACAGATTCAAGAAGACTAAAATATCACAAAGATAATACATAAAAAAACACCATAGACCTGCCTAAAGTAAATAGAATGTCTTTAAAACAATAATAATGATAATAATAATAATAAAAAAGAGTAACTTCTAAAGAGCAGCATTAGTGATGCTTACCTAATTCATATTTTCATTCACGGTATAGTTTTGAATGGCATCTCCCTGATCTCCCCGTGCTATTAAATTAATTCTAGCTGAGTCACTTTGTTTGGCAGAAGTTAATGTATCATTTGTTGCTGGAAACTTTAAGAACCATCATGCAACTAACTGCCTTTCTTATCTACTGCTGTGATGAAAGCTACAATACGTTGTAAGAGGAAATCTGCATTCACCCGAGTTCCTTAGTAACTGTGGTGAGAAGAGACCTCATGTTCAGGTGATAAACTTTTGATGTATTAACACATTAAAATTTGAGGGTGTTTGTTCCTGCAGCATAATTCTCACCCATACAGGCAACTAAACTGCAGTGAATTCTCAACAGTGAAATTATATTTTAATATGATTGGAGAAACTAACTGCCAGTCTGGAACTGTGTGTCAAGAGAAATAATCTTTCAGGAATAATAGTAAAATAAAGATATTTTTCAGAAGTATATTGAAATATTTTGCCATCAGCAAATCTTCACAAAAGGAAATCTACAATATTTATTACAAGCTGAATTGATACTGTCTCAGATATCTAGTGCTGCTATAACAGAAACACCACAAGTTGATGGCTTCAAGAAAAAGTTTATTCTCTCATAGTCTAGCAGGCTAGAAGTCCAAATTCAGGGCTTCAGCTCCAGGAAAAGGGTTTCTCTCTCTGTCCACTCTGAAGGAAGGTCCCTGTCATCAATCTTCCCCTGGTCTAGGAGTTTCTCTGCACAGGAGCCTTGGGTCCAAAGGATGACCTTTGCTGCCGGCATTGCTTTCTTGGTGGTATGAAGTCATCACATCTCTCTGCCCACATCTCTCTTTTATGTCTCAAAAAAGATTGGCTCAAGACACAATCCAATCTTGTAAATTGAGTCCAGCCTCATTAACATAACTGTCACTAATCCCATCTGATCAAAATCATGGAGATAGGATTTAAAAAAAAATCATGTCAAATAACAAAATGGTGGACAATCACACAATACTAAGAATCATGGCCTAGCCAAATTGATACACATATTTTGGGGGGACACAATTCAATCCTTGAAAGAAACAAACCCAAAAGGAAAGTCTAAACTTCAAAAAGCAAGGTAACTGGCATAA
The DNA here is from genome assembly GCF_024166365.1 of Elephas maximus indicus. Classification (NCBI taxonomy): domain Eukaryota; kingdom Metazoa; phylum Chordata; class Mammalia; order Proboscidea; family Elephantidae; genus Elephas; species Elephas maximus. The sequence goes on along the minus strand of NC_064822.1, from coordinate 135,591,822 downwards.
AATATGTGGGTAAATTAAAATGCACATTAATTGTATATAAGCAGTGATAATAATAACAATGTCTTTAGAATAAAATAATTATAAAGATAAAAATTTTGTACAAAACAGAACTATTATTTCCTTTGGATGGAGCAGAATGGAATTAAAATGTTATAAGTTCTTCACACTGCTTGGGAGGGGGGTAAAAAAGTTGACTAATTTTAGAATTTGATAAATATGTATGTTGTAATGTTTTAGTGATCTAAAAGAATAAACTAGTAAAAGAATAGAATGTGATTTTTCCTTATCATTTTATTTCATTTTTGTTATTCAATGATTCCTTCTTTTATCATTCTTCTTCTATTTAAAGAAAGTTATTTTAGTCATTCTTTTGGGGTAGCTGTTCGGACAACACTTTCTCTTAGTTTTCCATTGTCAAGGAAAGTCTTTATTTCCCTTTCATTCTTGAAAGAGATTTTTGTTGGATATAAAATTTTGACTGGAGAGTTCTTTCTTTACAGCGCATGAAAAATGTGCCACTTCTCTCTGGCTTCTCTCATTTCTGATAATAAATCTGCTGTTATAATGATTGTTTTTCCCTTGTTAGTAAGGTGTCATTTCCCTCTTGCTGCTTTCAAGATATTTTCTTTGTCGTTTATTTTCAGAAGCTTGACTTTGTTGTGACTTGGTGTTGATTTCTTTGAGTTTATCCAGTTTGGTATTCTCTCACCTTCTGGAGTCTGCAGGTTTATGTCTTTTGATAAATTTGGGAAGTTATCAGCCATTTTCCCACCCTGTCTTATTGATTTCCTATTTATGAGACTTCAATGACATGGATATTGGATCTTTTTAATAGTCCTACAGTCTCAAGAGTTTCTTGTTTTTTTTTTTTTTTCCTGTGTTTTTCCTCTTCATTGTCAGACTTAGTAATTTCTATTATTCTACCTTCTAGTGCACTGATTTTTTCCTCTGTCCCTTCCATTCTCCTGCTGAGCCTATTCTTCATTTCAGTTATCATATTTTTCAGTTATGAAATTTCCATTTTCTTCTTTTTTATATCTCATATTTTATGACACTTTTAATATATTTTCTGAGTCTTACTTTTTTTCGTTTCTCTCAACCATGTTATCTTTTTATTGAACATTTTATTAGTTTCTTTTAAAAACATGTCAGATAATTTTAACATCTCTGTTATCTACATGAAGTGATGTACTGATTTTCTTTTTCATCTGAGATCTTCACGTTTCTTGTTATGACAAGTGATTTTTTAATTGAAACCTGAATATTATAGTTTTTTTTTTTTTATGTATTTTAGGAGACTTTGGATGTTAATTAAATCTGTTTAGCTGGCTTTCTCTGATGCCACTATGATAGATGAATGCAGATGAAAGTCCAGATTTTCCACCTAGCCTCTGTTGACACCCAAGTGGGAGGATCCTCATTACTAGTGGGTGGAGTAGAGTTCTGCATCCCATTAGACCTCTACTGGTACTTCTATGGCTAGGAGGGGTAGGAATGCCTCATCATTGCTCCCCACCTGGCCTCTGCTAACAGGATGAGTATTGGGTGTCCTGGTTACCACTGGGCAGTTATGAAATTCTTGACTTTCCACTAGGCCTTTTCTTTTTTTTTTTTAATAATTTTTATTGAGCTTTAAGTGCACGTTTACAAATCAAGTCAGTCTGTCACGTATAAGCTTATATACACCTTACTCCATACTCCCACATACTCTCCCCCTAATGAGTCAGCCCTTCCAGTCTCTCCTTTCGTGACAATTTTGCCAGTTTCTAACCCTCTCTACCCTCCTATCTCCCCTCCAGACAGGAGATACCAACACAGTCTCAAGTGTCCACCTGATACAAAGTAACTCACTTTTCATCAGCATCTCTCTCCAACCCATTGTCCAGTCCCTTCCATGTCTGATGAGTTGTCTTCGGGAATGGTTCCTGTCCTGGGCCAACAGAGGTTTGGGGACCACGACCGCAGGGATTCTTCTAGTCTCAGTCAGACCATTAAGTCTGGTCTTTTTATGAGAATTTGAGGTCTGCATCCCACTGATCTCCCGCTCCCTCAGGGGTTCTCTGTTGTGCTCCCTGTCAGGGCAGTCATCGGTTGTGGCCGGGCACCATCTAGTTCTTCTGGTCTCAGGATGATGTAAGTCTCTGGTTCATGTGTAGGCTTTTTCTAATACCACCATAGAGAGAGGGAGAAGAACATCATTATTGCTGGTTGGTGATAGAAGTGGAGGCTTTTCATGTAGCCACTCTTCACCTCCCAGGGGAGAGAAGGTTTCATTTGTGCAAGCAAAGATGAAAGTTTCATCTCTCTACTCAGCCTTCTCTCCCATGACCCCAGCAAAGGGAGTGAGGCAACTCGTTACAGGATGGTCAGTGTGAAATTCTAGACTCTTCATTTAGCATTTGTTTGTGGGAATGGGAGTGGGGTCACATGTTTTTCTGTGGTGTTTGATTAGAGTAGAGCAGTTATGTCTCATAATTTTTTACCTTGTGCGACTTACCCTTTCTTTGTCTTTTTGCTAGAGAGAGCAGAATTTTTTTTTTTTTTTTTTTTTTTACAGCTTTAGTGTATTTATTTATTTATTTTATTTGCACCTTTTTAAATTTGAAAATTTCTGGAGTTCTGGTAGCTGATATAATCACTTTGAAGAATAATATGGCATCTAATAATGTTGTAAATATGCATACCACATAATCCAGCAATTGCACTTCAAAGTTTACATGGCTCTCAAACTTAAGAGTGTGTCATAGTCAACTACAGGCCTTGTTAAAACAAATGGCTTGTCAGTAAATTCCGAGTTTCTGATTAAGAACATCAGGGGTGGGACTCAGAATTGCATTTTTAACAAGTACCCAGGTATGCTGCTAGTTGAGGAACCACACTTTGAGGGCTACTACTGTGAAGAAATTTTATACCCCCCCAACAAATACAAATGTGTTTGTACACCTTATAAATAGTATTTTTATAAAAGCTGAAAATGACCCAATAGAATAGAAATGTAAATTAGAGTATAGACATATAATGAAATTTTATGCAGTAATAAAAATTACTACCAAAAGTGAAGATTACTTGAAACACTTACTGGTGAAGATCTAATACAACAGCCTTCAGTACGGATTACACCTCCACACAAAGAAAGCAAAAATTCTCACAACTGGACCAATAAGCAACATCATGATAAATGAAGAAAAGATTGAAGTTATCAAGGATGTCATTTTACTTGAATCAACAATCAACATCCACGGGAGCAGCAGTCAAGAAATCAAATGATGTATTGCATTGGACAAATCTGCTGCAAAAAACCTCTTTAAAATTTTAAGAGGTAAAGATGTCACTTTGTTGACTAAGGTGCACCTGACCCAAGCCATGGTATTTCAATCATCTCTTATGAATGCGAAAGCTGGAAAATGAAAAGGGAAGACAAAAGAAAAATGGATGCATTTTAATTACAGTGTTGACAAAGAATATCGAATGTACCATGAAATGCCTTAAGAATGAACAAATCTATCCTGGAGGAATTGCAGCCAGAATACTCCTTAGAAACAAGAATGGTGAGTCTTCATCTTGCTTACTGTGGACATGTTATCAAGAGGGACCAATCCCTGGAGAAAGACACTAAGTTTGGTAAAATAGAGGGTCAGTGAAGAAGAGGAAGACCCTCAATGAGATGAATTAACACAGCTCCTGCAACAATGGGCTCAAATATATCTGCTATTGTGAGGATGGCACAGGACCTTGCCGTGTTTTGTTCTGTTGTATATACACATATACATAAGGTCACTGAGTTGGAACTGACCTAAAACACCTGCCATGGGTAGAAATTGTGTCCCCCCAAAATATGTGTCAACTTGATTAGGCCATGATTCCCTTTATTGTGTGGTTTTCCTCCATTTTGTGACTGTAATTTTATGTTAAAGAGGATTAGGGTGGGATTGTAAAACCCTTGTTAAGGTCACATCCCTGATCCAATGTAAAGGGAATTTCCCTGGGGTGTGGCTTGCACCACCTTTTATCTTATAAGAGATAAAAGGAAAGCAAAACAAGCAGAGAGTGCGGACCTCATACCACCAAGAAAGGAGCACTAAGAGCAGAGCGAGTCCTTTGGACCTGGGGTTCCTGCACGGAGAAGCTCCTAGTCCAGGGGAAGATTGACAAGAAGAACCTTCCTCCAGAGCCTACAGAGAGAGAAAGCCTTCCCCTGGACTTAATGCCCTGAATTTGAACTTCTAGCCTACCAGACTGTGAGAAAATAAATTTCTGTTTGTTGAAGCCATCCTCTCGTGGTATTTCTCTTATAGCAGCTCTATATAACTAAGACAACACCCAGAAACACCAACAATACAAATGAATTAATCACAGTTATTGCATGTAAAAAAAAAAAAGTCTTTTTTTTTTACATGCAATAATATAGATAAATATTAAGGTGTTCAAGAGAAAGCAATCTAAATTATATTACATAGAAATGCACATGTTGTTGTTGTTGTTGTTATGTGCCATCAAGTCAATTCTGATTCATAGCAATCCTACATACAACAGAACAAAACACTGCCTGTTCTTACGCCATCCTCACAATCATTGTTATGTTTGAGCCCATTGTTACAGCCAATGTGAATGCACATGAGGTGTATATTATTCTTAAAAAAGCAAAGATGGTTATCATAAAGTCATGAGGTTGGTTAATCCTGGAGACAAGGAGGGATCTGTGTTAAAGGAGGGACACACAGAATGTTTCTGAGTAATTAAGAACATTATATTTTTTGACCTATGAGGTAGTACATAGATGTTCACAATGTAAGCATTCTTCTAATTGTGTATATGTATTTTATGTACTCTTCTGTATGGGTGTTATATTTCATAGTAAAATAGAAACAAAATAAATGAACAGCATAGAAAACTTCTGTAATGAGACTTCTATTGAAAAGATTAACTCTAATATAAAATCACTCTATCTCCTCTTTCAACTATTTGGAATCTCATTAAGTTCACAACAGTTACTTCCCATGGAAATTACTTCCTTCCCTGAAGAGAGTGTTAAATCTATTCAGGTATTTCATGGATCCATTAGTATCTGAACATGTCCTGCTTTTATAAGAAGGGTTTTGGAATCATATAACACATTTACAAGGTCGCAGAACTTCTCTACACCATAGTACATGGAAAGACTCACAGCACACCATTCTTTTGGTAATTTAACATTAGATTAAGCAGACTGAAGTATTTGCTGCTTAGATATTTCCAAATAATTTCAAGTAATTGGCATTTATATCATTAAACCCAAATCACTTATCAAAAACAAACAAATCAGTTGCCGAGAGTCAATTCTGATTCATGACAATCCATGTGTTGCACAGTAGAGCTGTGATCCAAAGTGTTTTCAAGACTGTGGCCTTTTGGAAGCAGATCACTGGGACTTTCTTCTAAGGTGTCTGCTGGGTGGGTTCCAACTGCCATCCTTTAAGTTGGTAGCCCAGCATTTAACCATTTCCCAATCAACTCCAACAAACCTACTACCCATTTTAATTTAGTAAGATTAAAATGGTGCTTAATTTTAAGAAATTCCTTATGACAGGTTTACTTGCCATTGTTAGCTGTGATGATGGGGCATCATGTTTTAGCTTTTTTTTTTTTAACATCACAATTTTATCAATTTATTCCTTCAAAGCCATGGGTGTTACTATTGTAATGCATGATCAAATGCAGAGAAAACTACATAAAAAAGAAAACATACCCCCAGTGAATTAACATAACTCATGACAGTGAAAGGGGTCATTTATCTAAAGTAATGAATATATATTCACTTGTGAGTATTTTGCAGCTTGTAGAAGCTAATGTTTTCTCCACCACATCGTGAATAACATACCAGTCAGATCTATTACAATAAATGCAAACAATCCTAGCCCTTGGACTTGTTCTTTATAAAGATTATCAACAACATGTAAATCATGTTCTGTATTTCTTTGATGGGATAAAATTGTTAAAATGGAAAAAGTAGAGGTATTTATTTACTTATTTCTGACAAGACCACTTGCTTCATGTTGCACTGCTTCCCATAGGAATTGATGCTGGCTGTCACATTCATTTGGAAATCTTTGCATGACAAAAAAGCTAGGCTCCATTAAAGTATCATTTGCAGTGAATTTACATCCTTCCTCTGGGATAAATCTAACCATCAGACATTATGCAGGGAGACGCTACTGTTCTTCAAGTTCCAAACTATATTCAAAAAAGGCCAAGGATAAAATAGAAATTTTTGAAGGGAAATTATGCAGGGAGACGCTACTGTTCTTCAAGTTCCAAACTATATTCAAAAAAGGCCAAGGATAAAATAGAAATTTTTGAAGTGAGGTAAAAATTAGCTTTCACATGACCTTGAGGAGCCATTTCTCAATTCCAATTAAAATGCTCAGGAATGTCTATGCAATTTAGTGGATTATCTAAAGGCTATCATCTTATATTTATAAGTATTTGTGTTCTTCACACAAGATGCCTGATGGTCTAGCATCAAAAAGAAATTAGGAATGCCTTTAAAAGTTCGAACTCTGTTTTGAGGAGTTAACTGAAAGGCTTTTCCATATGTAAAGATAATTATTGTGAAGAAAGAGCAGATCTTTGAGGAATTATTTTCAGGATGATGTATTAACCAAAGTGGCAGCACACTGAAGTGAGTTTGGCTGGCAAAGAAAAGACTGTTGTTGTTAGGTGTTGTCCAGTCAATTCCAACTCATAGCAAACCCCATGTACAGCAGAATGAAACCCTGCCCCGTCCTGCACCATCCTCACTATCATTGTTATACTGGAGCTCATTGTTGCAACCACTGTGTCAATCTATCTCTTTGAGGGCCTTCCTTTTTTTTTTTTAACCCTCTATTTTACCAAGCATGATGTCCTTCTCCAGGGTCTAGTCCCTCCTGTGAGTATGTGAGACAAAGTACTTACTTCTAAGGAGCATTCTGGCTGTACTTCTTCAAAGACAGATGTGGTCTTTCTTCACCAACACCATTAATGCAAAGACATCAATTCTTCTTTGGTCTTTCCTTTGCATGCATATGAGGCAATTGAAAATATTATGGTTTGGGTCAGCTGCACCTTAGTCCTTAAAGTGACATCTTTACTTTTCAACACTTTAAAGAAGACTTTTGCAGCAGATTTGCCCATTGCAACACATTGTTTGGCTTCTTGACTGCTGCCACCATGGGCATTGATTGTGGATCTAAGTAAAACGAAAGTCTTGACAACTACAGTCTTTTCTCCATTTATCATGATGTCGCTTATTGGTTCAGTTGTGAAGATTTTTGTTTCCTTTTTGAAAAGGCATAATCCATACTGAAGGCTGTAGTCCTTGATCTTCATCAGTAAGTGCTTCAACTCCTTTTCACTTTCTGCAAGCAAGGCTTTGTCATCATTGTATCACAGGTTGTTAATGAGTCTTCCTCCAAACTGATGCTGCATTCTTCATCATATAATTCAGCTTCTAGAATTATTCACTCAGCATGCAGACTGAATAAGTATGGTGAAAAAATACAACACTGACGCACACTTTTCCTGACTTCAAACGACACAGCATCCCCTTGTTCTGTTCAAATGACTACATCCAGGTTGATGTACTGGTTCCTCATAAGCACACTGAAGTGTCCTGGAGTCCCCATTACTCTCAAAGTTACCTGTCATGATCCACACAGTCGAATGTCTTTGCATAGTCCATAAAACACAGGTAAACTTCTTTCTGGTATTCTCTGCTTTCAGCCAAGATCCATCTGACATGAACAATATCCCTATCCCTCATTTCACATCCTCTTCTGAATTCCGCTGAACTTCTGACAGGTCCCTGTCCATGTACTGCTGCAAAAACTTTTGAATGATCTTAGAAAAATTTTACTTGCATGTGATTTTAATGGTATTGTTTAATAATTTCTGTATTCTGCTGCATCACCCTTCTTTGGCATGGGCACAAATAAGGATATCTTCCAGTAAGTTGGCCGGGAAAATGTCTTCCAAATTTCTTGACATAGACAAGTGAGAACCTTCAGTGTTGCATCTGTTTGTTGAAACAACTCATTTCATATTCCATCAATTCCTAGAGCCTTGCTTTTCGCCATTCCCTTCAGTGCATCCTGAACCTCTTCCTTTAGTACCATCGGATCTGGATCATATGCTACCTCCTGAAATGGTTGAACATCAACCAATTTTTTGGTGTGGTGATTCTGTGTGTTTCTTTCATCTTCTTTTTTTTTTTTATCATGGGCTTTATTTTCTTCTTTCAAAACTAAAAATTTCATGCATTAAAGAGAAAAAACGTTTAAATATTTAACTTTCAAAATGTCATATTTGAATCACTTCACTAACACATATATGAAATTTTGTTAGACAGTCTAGACATTTGCTTCATTGTCTAGCCAAGAAAGTGTAGGTGTAGCTGTTCATGAAGATATAAGCTGGGGGTAGCAAATGTTAAACAAATCTTCAGACACTACAGGGTGGCCCATAACCCAGAACTCCCCAGGCTGGGGTCCTACAACTTACTGTCCCGTCTGTTGGAGGGGTTGTTGATTACGTAAACCACAGAAGATGGCCAGGGTAGACAGAGAGGTGAGCACAGCAGGAAGGAATTGTCACCGACAAGGCCAAGAAGTGGAAAGGCCTTGAACAGATCACTCAATCCCCCGGAAATAGTCACTGTATTCCATCTTCTCTTGATGCTTCCTGTGTCACTCAATATTTTCCCCGTAGAATTCTTCAATATGGCAACTTGAGGCTTAAATATATTCTCTGATTTTTTCAGCTTGAGAAATGCTGAGCCTGTTCTTCCCTTTTGGTTTTCTAAATCTAGTTCTTTGGACATTTTGTTACAATACTTTGTGTTCTTAAGCCATTCAGCTCTTTTACTTCATCACTTCTTCCTTTTGCTTTAGCAACTCTACTTTTAAGAGCAAGTTTCAGAGTCTTTTCTGACATCTATTTTGATATTTTCTTTATTTCCTGTTTTTTATTGATCTTTTGCTTTCTTCAATATGATGTCCTTGATATCATTTTGCAACTCATTTGGTCTTTGGACATTAGTGTTCAATATATCAAATCTATTCTTGAGATGGTCTCTAAATTCAGGTGGGATATACTCAAGATTGAATTTTGTCTCTTTTGGACTTGTTCTAATTATCTTCAGCTTAAACTGAAACTTGCATATGAGCAACTGATGGTCTGTTCCACAGTCAGCCTCTGGCCTTGTGTGACTGATGATACTGAGCTTTTCTATCATCTCTTTCCACAGACGTAGTTGATTTCATTCCTGTGTATTCCATCTGGTGAAATCCACGTGTATAGTCACTGTTAACGTTACTGAAAGAGGGTATTTGAAATGAAGAAGTTATTGGTCTTGCAAAATTCTATCACAACATCTCCAGCATCATTTCTATTACCAAGGACATATTTTGTAACTACCCATCCTTCTTTTTTTCCTACTTTCACATTCTGATCACCAGTACTTATCAATGTATCTTGATCGCATGTTTGACCAATTTCAGGCCACGGAAGTTGGTAAAAGTCTTCAGTTTCCTTATCTTTGGCATTTTTGCTGTGTGCATAAAATCGAATAATGGTCATATTAACTGGTCTGCTTATAGGCATATAGATATTATCCTATCACTGACAGCTTTGTACTTCAGGTTAGATCTTGAAATATCCTTTTTAATGATGAATGTGACACCATTTTTCTTCAATTTTTCATCCCCGGCATAGTAGACCACAGGATTGTCCAATTCCAAATGGCCAATACCAGTCCATTTCAGCTCACTAATGCCTAGGATATTGATTTTTATGCATTCCATTTCATTTTTGAGGATTGCCAATTTTCCTAGATTTATACTTTGCACATTCCAGTTTCCAATTATTAATGGATGTTTGCAGTTGTTTCTTCTCATTTTGAGTCATGCCACATGAGCAAATGAAGTCCTGAAAGCTTGACCCCATCCACATCATTAAGGTCGACTCTACTTTGAGAAGGCAGCTCTTCCCCAGTTGTATTTCAAGTGCCTTCCAACCTGAGGGGCTTATCTTCCGGCACTATATCAGACAGTGTTTTGCTGGTAGTTATAAGGTTTTCACTGGCTAATTCTTTTCAGAATTAGACTGCTTGGTCCTTCTTCCTAGCCTGTCCTAGTCTGGAAGATCTGCTGAAACCTGTCCACCGCGGGTGATCCTGCTGGTACTAGCTGGCATAGCTTCGAGCATCACAGCAACACACAAGCAACCACAGTATGATAAAATGACACACTTGTTGGAAGAAAAGACTAGGACATTGTATTTGTGGAGTAATTATTCTAGGCTCTCCAAAAATTAGAGGAGAGGGAGTAATCTGGTTAAAAAATGGATTTCTGACAATCTGACACATAGGTCAAAGTCTTTGAAATTTGAATAATAAATGAAAAGTTATCTTTTTTTTTCATAAACAGAGGCTGATAACGTCTGGCATCATATCGGTTTTAAAGGATTAAAAGCATATTAATGATCTCTTAATATAGAAATACAAAATAGCATCTCTTTTTGCCAGTGGGGGAAAAAAAGAGGAATACATTGTAGCCCAAGAGGTTAAAATTACTCTCTGAACTAACACAGAATGTTAGTATGAGGACTGAAACTTCATTCTCCTGAATTCTAGTTAATCTTTATTCCATTTCCACTACAACGAAGAGCCAATATCAAGCAGCTGCTTTTCAAAACACTTCAACCAATTCAAAAATGAAATGATCACTCCATGAAATTAAGTATTTTCAATGTTCCCTCAGAAATTCCGTGTATTTTGTTGTTGTTGTTGCTGCTGTTAGATGCCATGAAGCCTGTCCTGAATCATAGCCACACTGCATACAACATAATGAAACACTGCCCAGTCCTGTAACATCTTCACAATCCTTTCTGTTTGAGCCCATTTTTGCAGCCGCCATGTCAATCCATCTTATTGAGAGTCTTCCTCTTTTGCAGTAACATCTACTTTACCAAGCGTGAAGTCATTCTCCAGAAACTGGTGGGACTGGTTATTCCAGATAACATGTCCGAAGTGTGTGAGACAAAGGCTCGCCATCCTCAGTTGTAAGGAACATTCTGGCCAGGGGCAGATTATCCGATGAGCTAGACAAGCATGGGCTTCCTTGTGCTTGCTTACTAATCTATAGTGAACAATTTCACGTTTATCACATCAAATCGTAGGTTATCAATGAGTCCAATCCTGATGTCCCATTCTTCTTCATATAGTCCAGCTTCTTGGATTATTTGCTCAGCATACAGATTGAATATGTATGGTGAAAGGATACAATCCTGACACACCTTTTCTGATTCTAAACCATGCAGTATTCCCTTGTTCTTTTCAACGACTGCCTCTTGGCCTATATACAAGTTCTGCATGAGCACAATTAAGTGTTCTGGAATTCTCATTCATTACAATGTTATCCATTATTTTTAATGATCCACACAATTGAATGCCTTTGCATAATCAATAAAACACAGGTAAACATCTTTTTGGTATTCTCAGCTTTCAACCATGATCCATCTGACATCGGCAATGATATACCTCATTCCACATACTTTTCTCAATGCAGCTTGAATTTCTGGCAATGCCCTGTCAATGCACTGCTGCAACCAATTTTGAATTATCTTCAGCAAAACTTTACTTGTGTGTGATGTTAATGATATTATTTGATAATTTCCACATCCTGTTGGATCACCTTTCTTTGGAATGTGCACAAATGTGAATCAGTTCCAGTTGGTTGGCCAGGTAGCTGTCTTCCAAATTTCTTGGCACAGACAAGTGAGAGCTTCCAGCTTGCATTCATCTGTTAAGACACCTCAATTGGTAGTCCATCAATTTCTGGAGTCCTGTTTTACACCAATGCCTTCAGCATAGCTTAGACATCTTCCTTCAGTACCATCAGTTCTTGATAATATGCTACTTCCTGAAATGGTTGAACATCAAACAATTCTTTTTTGTACAGTGACTCGGTATTCCTTCCATCTTCTTTTGATGCTTCCTGCGTTGTTCAGTAATTTGCCCATAGAATCCTTCAATATTGAAACTCAAGGATTGAATTTTTTCTTCAATTCTTTCAGTTTGAGAAATGTTGAACATTCTTCCATTTTGATTTTCTGTCTGGGTTTACTGGGTTATCTCATTATGATATACTACTTTGTCTTTTTGAGCTGCCCCTTTGAAGTCTTCTGTTGAGCTCTTTTACTTAATCGTTTCTTCCTTTCACTTTAGCACTCTACATTCAAGTGCAAGTTTCAGAGTCTCTTCTGACATCCATCCATTTTGGTCTTTTGTTTCTTTTTTGTCTTTTTAACTGCTTTTTGCATTCTTCATGTATGATGTCTCTGATGTCATTCCACAAAGGCATCCTAAGATGTCTGATCTTCAGTTATTAGTGTTCAATGCCTCAAATCTATTCTTGAAATAATCTCTAAGCGTGAAGAGTATAAGTCTCAATGAAATATTTGATTTAATGACCTAATATAAATTAACCTAATTAAAGGAAAGTAGCATAGAAAGAGGTTATTTCTCTCTTTAATTTAAAAGTTCCCAATCAGCTTTGCTTTGCATAGAATTTGAAAAAAACAAATATAATTATGAAACTTTGATAAATATTGTGAGAATTAGTGCAACAAACGTGTTAGAATTATGTTTTCATGTAGTGATAATTTTCCTAATACTTTATCAATTTCATTATGCTTTATCTACCAGTTTTTATTTTCTTTCTTCCTGAGATCACTGGTTAGATGGCGTAAATCTTCTGGACAAAAAGACTAAGAAATGTGCGCTCCATCAGGAATTCATCTGTCTAGTCAACATTTCATTTGGGTTACTCGAAGCTGAAATCTTGGTTCTGGAATTCAGATAGCTGATATGTAGTTATCAAGAGGCAGAGTCATTGCTCACTCAGTTCATAGCAGTTAATATTGCTACACATATGTGGATAACTGATTGCTTTAAAATGCTATTAAGAGAATGAATTGAAGCTGAAAACATGAAAGTCAAGTCTTGACAGCTCCTAAAGATAAATTATGTACTCTTGAAAATAGCAATTTCTCATTCAGGTTAGTGCTAGATGTCTGCAAGGTTTTAGAAAATTCAATAGAAGAAATACTTTGCAAGTTTTCAATAGAAGAAATACTTTGCAAGTTTTCAATAGAAGAAATACTTTGCAAGTTTTCAGTTCCTCTGTTTAAAAATTCTTTTGGATTTTATTTAAATGTGTGCTTTTTCATAATGTAATTTAAATTTTATTTTCTAGGTGATTCTTGGAAACCCTGGTGGCATAGTGGCTAAGTGCTACAGCTGCTAACCAAAGTGTCAGCAGTTCAAATCCTCCAGGTGCTACTTGGAAACTCTATGGAGCAGTTCTACTCTGCCCTATAGGGTCACTGTGAGTCGGAATCAACTTGACGGCACTGGGTTGGGTTTTTATTTTTTTTAGGTGATTCTTGCTGGCATATAAAAATATAATTGATTCTTGTATATTGACCTTGATCTACTAAACCTATTAAATTTACTTATTAATCTAATTTGTATACAGGTTCTAAAATCTTCCTAATTTTTTAATTAAATGACTGTTTTCCATAAGTATTATTTAAATAGCATTTTTTTTCAAGTTATTTTTCTTGGCATTTAGAAATATCATTGATTATTTGATGTTGTTAGTTGCTATGAGTTAACTTCAGCTCATTGTAACCTTAACCTGTTGCCGTCCAGTTGATTCCTACTCATAGCGACCCTATGGGACAGAGTAGAACTGCCCCATAGGATTTGTAAGGATCGGCTGGTGGATTCCAATTGCCAAACTTTTGGTTAGTAGCCTGAACTCTCAATCATTGTGCTACCAGGGCTCTCACTTTGACCTTACATATAACCGAATTAAAAGTTGCCAGGCCCACATGAACCAGCGACTACATCAACCTGAGACCAGAAGAACTAGATGGTGCCCGGCTACAACCAATGACTGCCCTAACAGGGAACACAACAGAACCGTGAGGGAGCAGGAGAGCAGTGGGCTGCAGACCCCATTTTCTCATAAGACCAGACTTCATGGTCTGACTGAGACTGGAAGGACCCCGGTGGTCATGATCCCCAGACCTTCTGTTGCCCCAGGACAGGGACTATTCCTGAAGCCAACTCTTCAGACAGGGATTGGACTGGACAATGGGTTGGAGAGGGATGCTGGTGAGGAGTGAGCTTCTTGCATCAGGTGGACACTTGAGACTATGTTGGCATCTCCTGCCTGGAGGGGAGATGAGAGGGTGGAGGGGGTTAGAAGCTGGCGAAATGGACACAAAAAGAGAGAGTGGAGGGAAAGAGTGGGCTGTCTCATTAGGGGGAGAGTAATTGGGAGTGTGTAGCAAGGTGTATATGGGTTTTTGTGTGAGAGACTGATTTGATTTGTAAATTTTCACTTAAAGCACAATAAAAATTATTTAAAAAAAAAAAAAGTTGCCAGGCCCTGTGCCATCTTTATGGTCACTGGTATGTATGAGCCCATTGTAGCTGCAGTTGTGTCAATCCACCTCATTGAATGTTTCCCTCATTTTGACTGCCCCTCTGTCCTACAGAGTCACTAAGAGTTGGAATAAACTGGATGGCAACAGGTTTGGCTTGTTTTTTTTTTAATTTCTATTTTACCAAAGGGGCCTGGTTGTGCAGTGGTTAAGCACTCAGCTGCTAACTGAAAGATCAGCATTCAAACCCACCAGCTTGCATATAAGAGAAAGATGCAGCAGTCTACTGTAAAGATTACAGCCTTGGAAACCCTATGGAGCAGTTCTACTCTGTCCTATAGTGTCACTAAGAGTTGGAATTAACTTGATGGCAATGAGTTTGGGTTTGGTTTTTTAGCTACTTTATCAAACATGATGTCCTTAACTAGTTATTGGTCTTTCCTGATAATGTGTCCAAGTAGGCAAGCTGGAATCTTCCTAACTTAATTTCTTAAGAACATTCTGGTTGTATTTATTCTAAGACCGATTTATTCATTCTTCTGGTAGTCCATGGTTTATTGAATATGCTTTGCTTTGAATGCATCAAGTTTTCTTCTGTCTTCCTTTTTCATTGTCCAACTTTCACAGGCAATTGAAAAGATTATGGCTTGGGTCAGCAGAATTTAATCATCAAAGTGGCATTTTTGCTTTTCAAAACTTTAAAGTGGTCTCTCACAATAGATTTTCTCAACACGATATATCATTTAATTTCCTTACTGTGGCTTCCATGGACATTGATTGCTGATCCAAGTAGAATTAAATCATTACCAACTTCAATTTCTTTATCATTTATCATGAGTTTGTTTATTGGTCCAGTTGTGAGGATTTTCTTTTTCTTCATGTTCAGGTGTAACGCATACCAAAGGCTATATACAGTCTATGGTCTTCATCGGTAAGTGCTTTTAGTCTTAATTTTGAGCAAGGAAGTTTGTGTCATCTGCATATCACAGGTTGTTAATGAGTCTTCCTCCAATCCTGATACAATGTACTTCTTCATTTAGACTATTTGTTTAGCATAGAGATTGGTAAATTAGGTGAAAGGATACAATCCTGCTGAATACCTTTTCCAATTTTGAACCATACAATATCTCTTGTTCTGTTCAAATGACTGACTCTTGGTCCATGTACAGGTCTCACATGTTCACAGTTAAGTGATCTGGACCACCATTCTTTATACATTTATTTTTCTGTATCTTTTTTGAAATGATTTTGTCCTTTCATATTAGTGTTCATTTATGTTTCTAAATGACATTTGATTTTATGTTTTTTTGTTAATTGCTGTAAAGTTTTGATGACCAGATTATTCTAGTACAAGAACGTTAGATAACATTCCCTACTTTGTATTTTCTAAAGAGTGAGGGAAATTGGCAATGTTTCTTTTTAAAAATATTTCTGTTTTAAAATTCTTTCTTTTTTATTTTAATTAATTCACCGATAAATTCATCTATCTGACTTGTGTGTGTGTTTGCGTATGTGATGGTCTGCAGTTACAAATTAACTTTCATTAATAAATATAGCATATTCAAATTTTAGATGAGCTCTTGTTTGAGATTTATTTTATTTTCTGTATTTTACCCATTTATTTTAATTCTCAGCACTTTACCGTAAAGGTATTAATAATATCTTCTTGTTAATTTAATGCCCATAGAACAATTAGAAATGTCCTTTTTTATTTTATCCTTGCACTGGTTATTTGTGCCATTTCATTGATATCTGCATTCACCTTTTTAATTTCTTGAATTTACTACTTTAGATTTAATATTATTTTCTATTCTTAACTACTCAAAAAGGATACATAGATCATTGTTTTCAGCATTTCCTCTTTCTTATTCATATATACACACAGATATAGGTTTTTTTCCGCTAAGCACAATGTAGTGGGGTTTCTCAAGTTATTTTATAATATAGATGTATTCATTTAAGGTTACTTATTTTTTATCTAAGTACTACTTTGGCTGAATTCCATGTATTACATTTTCATTAAATTCAAAAGGTTTTCTAGTGTGTATAATTATTATTTTTTAACCTGACCCATTGGTTATAGACAATGGTATTTCTTAATTTTAGGTTTTACTGATTGATTTCTAGGTGAATTAGAGAGAACATGCCTTATAAATTTGCAGTCCTGTGAGATTTATAAACTTTATTTTATGGAACAGCATTTGGACAAATTTAGGAAATGTACCTCGTGCCCTTGAAAAGAATGTGTATTTGGAAACTGTAAGTTAAATATTTTCTATATTCATTAATATTGACCACTCTGTAGGGTTTTTTTTTTTTTCTGTAGGTTTATCCAGTTTATTTTAGATCTTTTTTTTAATACTTAAATGTATGTTATTAGATGAATATACATTTAGTATTACATTTTTCTATTGAATTTCTCTTTCATCATTAACAATTATGCATTTCTTTTTTTTAACTTAATGTCTAATTGCTACCATTTTTATAGCTCTATCCAATTTCTTTTGTGTGTGAGTGTGTGTGTGTTTAATTTTATTGTACTTAGGTGATAGTTTACAGCTCAAGTTAGTTTCTCATTTGAAAATTTATACACATATCATTTTGTGACATTGATTGCAATCCCCACAAAGTGACAACACTCTCCACCTTCCCACCCCGGATTCCCTGGGTCCATTCATCCAGTTTTCTTATCCCTTCCTGCCTTCTCTTCTTGCTTTTGTGTGAGAGTTGCCCATTTGATCTCATACATTTGATTCAACTAAGAAGCACATTCCTCATGTGTTTTACTGTTTCTTTTATAGGCCTGTCTAAACTTTGCCTGAAAAGTGGGCTTTGAGAGTGGCTCCTTTCTGAGTTAACAGAGTGTCCAGGGGTCATAGTCTTGGGGGTTTCTCTAGTCTCTGTCATACCAATAAGTCTGGTCTTTTTTGTGAATTTGAATTTTGCTATATATTTTTCTCTCACTCTGTCTGAGATTATCGGTGGTGGTAGCTGGGCACCATCTAGTTCTTCTGGACTCAGGCTGGTGAAAGATGTAGTTCATGCTGTCCTTTAGTCCTTTGGGCTAATATTTTCCTTATGTCTTTTGTTTTCTTCTTTCTCCTTTGCTCCAGACAGGATGGGACCAATAAGTGTATCTTAGATGGCCTCTTGCAAGCTTTTAACATCACAGATGCTATTCGCCAAAGTAGGATGTAGAACATTTTCCTTACGAGCTATGTTATGCCAATTGACCTTGATGTCCCCCAAGACTATGGTCCCCAGCCCTCAGCTCTAGCCACTTGGTCCCTCACAGTGTATGTGCCTAGGAAACTTCTATGACTTTACCTTGGTCAAGTTGTGCTGACTTTCCCTACCTATACTGTGTGTTGTCTTTCCCTTCAACAAAGTTGGCACTTGTCAACTACCTAATTAGTGATTTCCTCATTCTTACCTACTCTCGTATCCATCAAAGAATATTTTTTTCTGTGTGTAACCCTTTTCTTCAGTTTTTATAATAGCGGTCTTATATTTTTCCCTTTGTTATTGACTTATTTCACTCAGCATAATGCCCTCCAGATTCATCCATGTCGTGAGAGGTTTCCCAGATTCATCATTGTTCTTTATTGTTGTGTCATATTCCATTGTGTGTATGTACCATAATTTGTTTGTTCATTCATCTGTGGATGGGCACTTAGGTTATTCCCATCTTTTTGCTATTGTGGTAGTTTTGTAATAAACGTGGGTATGCGTATGCCTATTCATGTGACATCTCCTATTTGTCTAGAATATATTCCTAGAAGTGGGATTGCTGGATCCTATGATATTTCTATTTCTAGCTTTTTAAGGAGGCATCATATTGTTTTCCATAGTGATTGTACCATTTTACATTCCCACCAGCAGTGTTTAAGAGTTCAAATCTCCCCACAACCTCTCCAACATTTATTATTTTCTGTTTTTTTTTTTTTTTTTTTTTTCATTAGAGCCAGCATTGTCAGGGTGAGATGGTATCTCATTGTAGTTTTGATCTGCATTTCTCTAATGTATAATGATCAAGAGCATTTCCTCATATGTCTGTTAACCACCTGAAAGTCTTTGGTGAAGTGTCTGTTCGTATCCTTTGCCCATTTTTAATTGGATTATTTGTCTTTTTTGTTGTTAAAGTGTTGAAGTATTTTGTAGATTTTAGAGATTATACCCTTGTCGGATATATCATAAGCAAATTTTTTTTCCAGTCTGTAGGTTGTCTTTTTACTCTTTTGGTGAAGTCTTTTGATGAGCATAAGAGTTTAATTTTTAGGAGCTCCCATTTATCTAGTTTCTTTTCTGGTGTTTGTGTATGTTAGTTATGGTTTGTATTCTATTTATGCCATGTATTAGGACCCCTAGCATTGTCCCTATTTTTTCTTCCATGATCTTTATTGATTTAGGTTTTATATTTAGGTCTTTGATTCTTTTGAGTTAGTTTTTGTATGTTGTGTTAGATATGAATCAGGTTCATTTTTTTTTACGAATGGACGTTCATTTATGCCAGTACTATTTGTTAAAGAGACTCTCTTTCCCCCATTTAATGAACTTTGTCAAATATCAGCTGCTCACAGATGAATGGATTTACATCTGGGTTCTCTATTCCGTTCCGTTGGTGAATGTGTCTGTTGTACCAGTATCAAGCTATTTTGACTACTGTGGTGGTATGATAGGTTCTAAGATCAGGTAGTGTGAGGCCTACCACTTTGCTCTTCTTCAGTAATGTTTTAAATATCTGGGACATCTTTGGAAACCCTGGTGGGGTAGTGGTTAAGTGCTGTGGCTGCTAACCAAAGGGTCGGCAGTTCAAATCTGCCAGACGCTCCTTGGAAACTCTAAGGGGCAGTTCTACTCTGTCCTATAGGGTTGATATGAGTCAGAATCAACTCGGCGGCACGGGTCTGATTTATTTGGTTTGGGGACCTCTTCTCTTTCCATATATAGTTGGTGATTTGCTTCTCTATCTCATTAAAGAATGCTGCTGGAATGTGGATGGGGATTTCACTGTATCAGTAGATCATTTTGGGTAGTACTGACATTTTTACAATGTTGAGTCTTCCTATCCATGAGCATGGTATATTTTTCCATTTATGAAGGTCTCTTTTGGTTTCTTGCAGTAGTGTTTTGTAGTTTTCTTTATAAAAGTCTTTTATGTCCCTGGGTAGATTTATTCCTAAGTAATTTATCTTCTTGGGGGCTATTGTAAATGGTATTGATTTGGTGATTTCCTTTTTGATGTTCTCTTTGTTGGGGTAGAGGAATCAAACTGATTTATGTATGTTAATATTGTAACCTGATACTTTGCTGAAATCTTCTGTTAGTTCCAATAGCTTTCTTGTTGATGCTTTGAGATTTTCTACCATCTGCAAATAGAGATAGTTTTACCTCTTTATTACCAATTTGAATGAGCTTTATTTCTTTTATTGCCTTACTGCTGTGGCTAGAACTTCTGGCTTAATGTTGAATACTAGTGGTGATAAAGGGCATCTTTGTATGGTTCTTGTTTTCAAGGGGAATGCCGCAGTCTTTCTCCATTGAGAATGATGTTGGCTGTTGGTTTTGTATAAATGCCCTTTATTATGTCAAGGAATTTCCCTTCTATTCCTATTTTGCTGAGAGTTTTTATGAGGAACATGTGTTAGACTTTGTCAACTGACATGATCATGTGATTTTCTATGTCAATTGAGATGATCATGTGATTCTTTTGTTTTATATATGCGGTAGATCATGTTGATTGATTTTCTAATATCGAACCATCCTTGTGTACCTGGTGTGAAGACAACTTGGTCATGACATATTACGTTTTTCATATGCTGTTGAAATGTGTTGAGAATTTTTGTGTCTTTATTCATGAGGATATTGGTCTGTAGTTTTCTTATTTTTTGTGGTGTCTTTGCCTGACTTTGATGTCAGGGTTACACTGGCTTCATATAATGAGTTTGGGAGTATTGCTTCCTTTTCTATGCTCTGAAATAGTTTGAGTAGTATTGGTGTTAATTCTTCTCTGAAAGTTTGGTAGAATTCTCTAGTGAAGTTGTCTGGCCAGGGCTTTTTTTGTTGGGAGTTTTCTTTTATTACCTTTTCAACCTCTTCTTTTGTTATGGATCTGTTAATTTTTCTACCTCAGTTTGTGTTAGTTTAGGTAGGTAGTGTGTTTACAGAAATTTATCCATTTCCTCTAGGTTTTCAAATTTGTTGGAGTAAAATCTTTCATAGTATTCCGTTATGATCTTTTTTTTTTGTTTCAGTTGATTCAGTTGTGATGTCACCTGTCTTATTTCTTATTTGGGTAATTTGCTTCCTCTTTTGTTTTTCTTTTATCAGTTTGGCTAATGGTTTATCAGTTTGGTTGATCTTTTCAGAGAAACAACTTTCCTTCTTGTTGATTCTTTCACTTGTTTTTCTATTCTCTATTTCATTTATTTCTGCTCTAATCTTTATTATTTTTCCTTCCTTTTGATGGCTATGGTCTCCTTCTGCTGCTCTCTTTCTATTTGTTCAAGTTATAGGGTTAATGTTTTGATTTTGGGCCTTTCTTCTTTTTTGTTGTGTGCATTTATTGCTATAAATTGACCTCTAAGCACTGCCTTTGCTGTATCCCAAAGGTTTTGGTAAAGATGTGTTTTTCATTCTTATTTTATTCTATGAATTTTTTAGTCTGTTCATGATTTATTCAATTACCCAGTAGTTTTTAAGCAAGGTGTTGTTCAGTTTACATGTATTTGATTTTTTTCCTTGCTATTTAATTCCAAGGAGCACCTGGTGGATTCGAACTGCCAACCCTTTGGTTAGCAGCTGTAGCACTTAACCACTACACCACCAGGGTTTCTGGTGTTTAATTCATTTCCACTTTTATGATGTCATGATTAAAAAATATACTTTGTATTATTTTGATGTTTTGGATTTTCTTGAGGTTTGCTCTGTGGCCTAAAATGTGATCTATTCTGGGGAAAGTTCTATGTGCATTGGAAAAGAAGGCATACTTTGCTGCTTTAGGTTGGAGTGTTCTGTATATGTCTATGAGGTCAAGTTCATTGATTGAAGCATTTAAATCTTCTGTGTCTTTACTGAGTTTCTTTCTAGATGTTCTGTCCATCACAGAAAGTGGTGTGTTGAAATCTCCTACTATTATTGTAGAACTGTCTATTTCTCTTTCTCAATGCAGTTACAGTTTTTTGTGTAATTTCGAGCTCTGCAATTGGGTGTATATATTTATTAAGGTTATGTCCTCCTGGTGTACTGACCTTTTAATCATTACATAGTGTCCTTACTTATCCTTTACAGCAGATTTTGCTTTAAAGTCTATTTTATCAGAGACTAATATTGCCACTCCTGTTCTTTTTTGGTTATTGTTTGCTTGGTGTATTTTTTCTGTAGTTTGTTTATGCCTTTGTGTCTATGGTGTGTCTCTTTACACAGCAGAGATGGATTTTTTTTTTTTAATCCCTTCTGACACTCTCTGTCTCTTTATTGGTACATTTAAAGCATTTACATTCAGAGTAATTATCGATAGGTATGAGTTTACTGCTGTCATTTTGTTATATATATATATATATTTGTGGTGTTGATGGTTTCTTTGTTCCACTTAATTTTCTGTGAGTTCTTTTTGTTTATGAATTTTCTTTTCATTTCTTTCATTGTTGTTGATATTGTGTTTACTGAATTTATGTTTTTCTTCTTTTTTATTTTGATAGGTAGGTTTATTAACTTCCTTTACAGTTACCTAGAAATTTACCTTTATAGAGAATTCTGTATTTTCAAATTTAAGATATGCTTCATATACGTAAGACATAATTTAGTCTTTTCTTTCCTTAATTTATTTTTAATCCACTCCAATTATCTTTAATTAGGGTGTTTAGTTTATTTACATTTATATTTAATGTAATTGACAATATATTTGGGTCTAAAACAACCAACTTGCCTTTCATTTTCCATTTGTCCCACCTGCCCTATGTTTTTGTTTGTTTATTTTGCCCTTTTTTGAAGTCAGTGTTTTAATTACTTAATTTACTCCCTCTATTCTCTTTTAAGGCATCCTGGTGGTACAGTGGTTAAGAGATTGGTGCTAACCAAAAGTAGACAGATCAAATCTACCAGTGGCTCCTTGGAAACCCTATGGGGCAGTTCTACTCTGTCCTATAGGGTCACTAAGAATTGGAATTGACTTGACAGCAACAGGTTTGATTGTTTTTTTGTTTTTTTAATTCTCTTTTAAAGGATCCCTGTTGATGCAATGGTTAAATGCTTGACTGGTAACCAGAAGGCTGGTGATTTGAACCGAGTAGCCATTCCATGGGAGGAAAGACCTGACACGATCTGCTCTTATAAAGATTATAGTCTAGGAAACCCTATGAGGCACAGATCTACTCTGTCATATAAAACCTGTATGAATTGAAATTTATTTGACAGTGCACAACAACAACAATTCTCTTTTTAATTATAGAGTTTTATTTTATGGCAGCATAGCTATTACATGATGCATCTTTACTTTGCAATAAAGGAAAAAAACAACCAAACCTGTTGCCATCAAGTTATTTCAACTCATAGTGACCCTATGAGACAGGGTGGAACTGCCCCATAGTGTTTCCAAGGAATGCCTGATGGATTCCAATTGCCGACCTTTCAGTTAGTAGCTGAGCTCTTAACCACTATGCCACCAGGGCTAGCAGAGAAAATATCTTATCTGATGTCAATATTTTAGTTGTTTTTAAGGGAAAGATAATTAAATTAGTTTAGATATCTATTATAGAATTGTTATTTGAACATTCACTTTTCAAACATGTCTTTCTACTTTCTTATAAGAAATACTTTTTATCAGACAAACATCTAAGCTGTTGTCAATCTATTCTTGGCTTCCCTCTTGTGCATTTGATATTTTATGTTATTTCCCTTAGGATTTAATACCATATTTGTTAATGTTTCCTCAAGGCATAGAAAAAGTGTTTATTCAAACCTAGAAAAATATATGTCACCTTGAAATATTTAAGCACCCTTTTGAGCACTGAGCCTTGATCATCCTCTTTTTCCAGTTTCAGATCTGGTTCAAGTCACCTTTATCTGGACTCACTATCTAGACTCACTCAGCTTTGTGATGCCATTCCTTTATGTTTTCCTGTCTGTGTCATTCCAGTTTGCCAAGATTTTATGCTTTTGTGTTTTATTGTGTTGGGCTTCAGGCATTACAAATGAACTAAAATATCCCTACTATGCATACTTCCTCCCCAACAACAGTTTTCCTAGGGGATTTTCCTTTTCTCTTTTGCTTCTATCATTCTTGTCCTTGTGGGTTTTATTTTGCCTTTTATGTTTACCTTGTCTGAAGTCTTAAATTCTCAATTCTTCTCTTAAGAAAATATTTCCCCAAATTTAATAAGCCCACATATTTAATCATACTTTTTTTTTTTCCATTGCTCTCTTCTGTCAGTAAGATAAAAGGTTATTTTTTCAAACTACTACAGGGCCAACTTGAATTCTTCAGTAAATATGACTTCTAGAGGAAGAATTTTACAGACATAGGCTTTTTAAATCATCTTTATAGTTTTTGGATATGCTTTTATTACATTATTTATCTCTATCACAAAATATTCTGAAATATACTATTATCTCATTTCAAGAAGTTCTTTCTTATCCACTTTTTTAAATGTCCTCCCTTATTAATAAGGTAAAACCACAAATTTGGGGTTTCTAAAATTCTATGTCATGACCAGAAGTTATCTAATTAACAAATTTAGAGGTAACCAAAGAGTGAATGAAGTGGGAACTTATACAAGTCTGTGGATAAGTCACATAATTTTAAGAGGTTTTCTGCTCCATAGCTCTTTCCCTAGACTCTAAAGTTATCAGTATTTGACACATCTGCTTTTTCAGTATCTATCCATGGGTGCTTTTTAACTTAGCCACCATACTTAACTCTTTATATAGGCCACATGGATTTTACTTCCCCTTTTTATTTTAATCTCTCCCTGCAGACATGCAGGTAAATTTTATGCTAGCACAACACAACAACAAGCAGAAACTATTACCTCATTCACCAATGATAAAATATTTTACTTCCTGCCAAGTTGTGCTTCTGTGTTTTATGGCTAAGCTATAGGGATAAAAACACTGAGGCTAGTGTAGGCAACTGACTAGTATGCCTCACATTTGCTAAGGCCAGCAAAGCCCTTATTTGCTAAGGTCCACATTTATGGATAAGCACTGCTTATACAAACAAAGAAGCAAAAAGAAAGAAAGAAAACAACAGCAAAACAGCATCTTACCTGTAGTCAATAGCAACATAAGTTGTTGTGACCCTTAAAGTCAAATTTCTTGTCTTATTTTACTCCAAAAATGTTGTTGTTGCTAGGTGTCATTGGGTTGGTTCTGACTCATAGTGACCCTATATACAACAGAGTGAAACACTGCCCAGTCCTGCGCCATCCTCACAATCATTGCTGTGTTTGAGCCTATTGTTACAACCACCCTGTCGACCCATCTCACTGAGGGTCTTCCGCTATTTTTCTGACCCTCTACTTTACCAAGAGTGATGTCTTTTTCCAGGGACTGATACCTCCTGATAACATGTTCAAAATATGTGAAGCAGAGTCTCATCACTCTCCCCTCTAAAGAGCATCCTGGGTATACTTCTTCCAAGACAGATTTGCTCATTCTTCTGGGAGTCCATGATATATTCAATATTCTTCATCAACACCATAATTTAAAGGCATCAATTCATCTTCCTTATTCATTGTCTAGCCTTCACATGCATATGAGACAATTGAAAATACCATGGCTTGTGTCAGGCTCACCTTAGCTCTTAAAGTGACATCTTTGCCTTTTTAACACTTTAAAGAGATCTTTTGCAGCCGATTTACCCAATGCAATATGCTGTTTGATTTCTTGACTGCTGCTTCCATGGGTGTTGATTGTAGATCCAAGCAAATTGAAACCCTTGAAAACTTTAGTATTTTCTGTTTCTCATCATGTTCTTTTTTGGTCCAGTTGTGAGGATTTTTGTTTTCTTTGTGTTGACATGTAATCTGTATTGAAGACTGTAGTCTTTGGTTTTCATCAGTAAGTGTTTCAAATCATCTTAGCTTTCAGCAAGCAAGGTTGTGTCACCTGCATATTGTAGGTCGTTAATGAGTTTTCCTCCAATAGTGATGTCTCATTCTTCATATAGTCTGGTTTCTAGGGTTATTTGCTTAGCATACAGATTGAATAAGTGTAGTGAAAGATACACTTCTTCTGATTTTAAACCACTCAGTATCCCCTTGTTCTGTTCGAATGATTGCATCTTGGTCTTTGTACAGGTCCTGTATGAGCACATTTAAGTGTTCTGGAATCCTCATTATTCACAATGTTAGCCTTAATTTATTACAATCCACACTGTTGAATGCCTTTGCATAGTCAACAAAACACAGGTAAACATCTTTCTGGTATTCTCTCCTTTCAGCCAAAATTCATCTGACATCAACAATGATACCCGTTGTTTCATTTCCTTGTCTGAATCTGGCTTGAATTTCTGGAAGTCCCCTGTCGATGTACTTACTATTGCAACTGCTTTTGAATTACCTTAAGCAAAACTTTACTTAAGTATGTTAATGATATTGTTCAATGATTTCCACATCTTGTTGGATCAACTTTCTTTGGGAATAGTTACAAATATGGATCTCTTCTAGTCAGTTGGCCAGATAGCTGTCTTCCAAATTTCTTGGCATAGACGAGTGAGTGCTTCCTGTGTTGCACTGTTTTGTTGGAACATGTTAATTAGTACTCTTGTCAATTCCTGATGCCTTGTTTTTCCAATGCCTTCAGTGAAGCTTGGACTTCTTTCTTTATTATCACTGGTTCATGATCATATGCTACCACCTGAAATGACTGAACATCTATGATTTTTTTTTGTACAGTGACTCTGTGCATTCCTTCCGTCTATTCAATATTTTGCCCATAGAATCCTTCAGTATTGCAACCTGAGGCTTGAATTTTTTATTCAGTTCTTTAAGCTTGAGAAATCCTGAGCATTCTTGCCTTTTACTTTTCTAACTCCAGGTCTTTGCACATTTCATTATAATGCTTTACTTTGTCCTCTGGAGTCGCCCTTTGAAACCTTTTGTTCACCTCTTTTACTTCATCATTTCTTCCATTTGCTTTAGCTGCTCTATGTTCAAAAGCAATTTTCAGAGTCTCTTGTGACATGAATTTTGTTGTTTTCTTTCTTTCCTATCTTTTTAACGACCTTTTGCTTTCTTCATGTATGATGTCCTTGATGGCATCCCACAACTCATCTGATCTTTGATCATTAGCATTCAATGCATCAAATCTATTCTTGAATTGGTCCCCAAATATAGGTGGCATAAACTCAAGTTCATTTTTGGCTCTTGCAGACTTGTTTTAATTTTCTTTGGCTTCAACTTGAACTTGCAAAGGAGCAATTGACACTCTGTTCTGCAGTCAGCCCTGCTCTGACTGATGGCAATGAGTGTCTCTATTGTCTCTTTTCATAGATATAGACAATTTGATTCCTGTGTTTTCTATTTGTCAAAGTCCGTGTGTATAATCACTGTTTATGTTGTCATACCTCAATATTCACAGGTGATTGATTCTAGGACCCCGTGCAGAAACAAAAATCCTTGGAATGCTCAAATTCCTGATATAAAATGATGTAGTATTTGCATACAATCTGTGCACATCCTCCTATACACATTAAATCATCTCTAAGTTACTAATAATACCTAATACTATATAAATGCTGTATAAATAGTTGTTATACTGCATTGTTTAGGGAATAATGACCAAAAAATCTTTTTTTTTTTATTCCTGAATATTTAGTTCTTTGGTTTGTTGAATCTGCGGATGTGGAACCGTGGATCTTAAGGGCTGGCTGTATCTTTAAGGAATCAGTCATTGGTTTTGAAAAATTCTATCATAAGGTCTCTGGTTTTGTGTCTATCACCAAGGCTACTATATTTTCCAATTACCAGCCTTTCCTTTTTCCACCTTTCACAGTCCAATCACCAGAAATTATCAATGCATCTTGATGGCATGTTTGATTAATTTCAGGCAGCAGAAGTTAGTAAAAATCTTTAATTTCTTCATCTTTGGCATCAGTGTTTGCTGCTTAAATTCGAATAATAATCATAGTAACTGATCTTCCTTGTAGGCATATGGATATTATCCTATTGCTGGCAGCATGGATACTTCATGATAGATCTTCAAATGTTCTTTTGAACATAGTAGACCGTTTGATTTTCCAATTCAGTATAGCCAATACCAGTCTATTTCAGCACACTAATGCCTAGAATATCAACCTTCATGTGCTCCTTTTCATTTTTGATGGCTTCCAATTTTCCTTGATTCCTACTATATACATTCCATGTTCTGGTTATTAGTGGATGTTTGCAGCTGTTTTTTTTTTTTTTTTTTTCTCATTTTGAGTTCTGCCACATGAGAAAATGAAGGTCATGAAGCCTTTACTCTATCCATGTCATTAAAGTCGACTACTTTGAAGAGGCAGTTTGTCCTCCGTTGTATTTTGAGTGACTTCCTACATGAGGGGCTTATCTTCCAGTAGTACCAGACAATATTCTGCTGCTATACAGAATGTTTTCACTGGCCAGTTTTTTAGAAGTAGATTGCCATGTCCTTCTTTGTCTGTTTTAGCCTGGAAGCTCTGCTGAAATTTGTCCATGATGGTTGACCCTGCTAGTATTTGAAATACAGGTGGCGTAGCTTTCAGCATCACAGCAACATGCAAGCCACCACAGTACCACAAACTGACAGATGAGTGGTGGACTGAAAGATAAGTGGTTCATGGAATTAGGCAGAGTTTATTCTCAGATTTTTGTTCTCATGATTTTCTCACACCATCCGGTAAAACTGTGGCCTTTCCTCCAATTTTCTACCATCATCACTGTGTGTTTTAGGAACTGGTTCCAGGTCAAAAACCACAAACACAAATCTTATCCATTCTAGTTGTAGTCATTTAAAAGAAAACTCTCCTTGTGTTTCTGTTTGCTTTTCTACATTATCCGGTGCCTTTAAAAATAGTTGGCTTTTAAAATCAATTTATTCAATTTTTATAATTGTCACATGTTGTAGTTGAAATCCAACTTCATTTCTGTATACTTCTGATATTTTTATTTTCTGAATATTTAATGTATTTATAGTCTGCATACTCATCAGTTTAACCTCAATACAGTTTACTATTGTTTCGTATATATCGGTGTCGTCACTTAGTATAAATTCCCTAAGTCAAACTTTATGAATTTATCTTTAAACTTATAGCACTTAGCAAAGTGCTTGCTTTATGTTGTTGTAAGGTGTCATTAAGTCAGTCCTGGCTCATAGTGACCCTATGCACAACAGGATGAAATGCTACCTGATCCTACGCCATCCTTACGATCATTGTTATGCTTGAGCTCATTGTTGCAGCCACTGTGTAAGTCCATCTCATTGAGAGTCTTCCTCTTTTTCACTGACCCTCTACTTTACTAAGCATGATGTCTTTCTTCAGGGACTGGTCCCTTCCGATAATATGTCTGAAGTATGTGAGATGATGTCTCACCATCCTCGCATTTAAGGAGCATTCTGGCTGTACTTCTTCCAAGACAAATTTGTTCATTCGTCTTGGCAGTCCTTGGTATATTCAATATTCTTTGCCAACACCATAATTCAAAGGCATGAATTCTTCTTCAGTGTTCCTTATTCATTATCCATATTTTGTATGCATATAAGGCGATTGAAAACTCCATGGCCCGGGTCAGGCACACTTAGTCCTGAAAGTGACAACTATGCTTTTCAACACTTTAAAAAGGGCTTTTGCAGCAGGTTTGCCCAATACAACACATTATTTGATTTCCTGATCGCTGCTGCCATGGGTGTTTAACTGTGGATCCAAGCAAAATGAAATCCTTAACAATATCAATCTTTTCTCTGTTTATCATGATGTTGCTTATTGGTCCAGTTGTGAGGATTTTTGTTTTCTTTATGTTGAGGTGCAATACATACTGAAGGCTGTATTCCTTGATCTTCATCAGTAAGTGCTTCAAGTCCTCTACTTTTTGCAAGCAAGGTTTTCTCATCTGTATATTGCAGATTATTAATGAGTCTTACTCCAATCTTGATGCCACTTCCTTCTTCATGTAATTTAGCTTCTCGAATTATTTGCTGAGCATACAGATTGAATAAGTACGGTGAAAGAATAGAACCATGCCATATACCTTTTCTGACTTTAAACTATGCCTGTTTTAGTGACTGCTTCCTAGTGTATGTACAGGTTACTCATGAGCACAATTAAATGTCCTTGAATTGACATTCTTCTCAATGTTATCCACAATTTGTCATGATCCACAGAGTTGAATGCCTTTGCATAGTCAATAAAACACAGCTGAACATCTTTCCGGTAGGCTTTTAATACATCATTACTGAACTACTAATTGAAAACAGATGTATAATTTTTACATTGACTAAGGGTTTTTTCCTTTTATAGAATTGTCCAATATTCAATGCTTAGTTTTGCCTTTTGGTCTTATTATATGTGATACTGAACTCAGTAGAAAAGACTATAATGCAATTTGAGAGTTTTGAATCACTTTTTCTCCAAGAAACCTCAATTTTCTATAAAATGCTCACTCTCACTTATAGCAACTCACAGAGTTAGAAAGCAATTAAAGTCAAATTTCATTAGACTCTGAAACTTTCTGTAAGTTATTATTCACAGAATACAGTGAAAGACTACTTTGAGTGAGGCTCCTGACTGAGGTAAGAAGAAAAAAAGCAAAATAGCAAATAAGGAAACCATTACACAAATGATGTGGTATGAGTTGGGAGTAGTAAGGATATCAAAAGATTCCAAAATCAAGAAAGCCAAAAAAAGAAAAAAAAAAAAAATCCAGAGAACACAAATAACAGTAAAGACAGAAAAAAAAAAAAAAAATGAGTTTTACAAATTGTCAAAAATTCAGAAGTTATGTTTTTTTAAAAAATACCTAGCGATGTATTTGGCATAGACTCAGCACATAATTTGGAATATGTTATTTTTCATGATAATTGTGACAATGATGTTGTTGGAATTTTAGGATATACAAGATAGGAAGTCAAAGTGAACTGTACCACAAAAAGTAAAGTCAGAGATTTTGGGAAAATAGAAAAAAAGATAGAACAGAGAAATGATGTATTGTAGTCCTAGTAAGAAGAGTATTGTGATAATAAATGAGCTTGCTTAATGGAATATCAATTGTACTTATGCTGATAAAAATCCATCCTTAGCAAGATAAAGACTGCTTTGTGGTCCACAAGTGATAAAAATAAAAGCAGAAAGGACTGAGGATCCCATAACGATTACTAGGTAATGAGTGCGGGAGAGGGATATGCTCTCTTGATTCTCCACAGTTAACTGTCCTGCCTCCTCCTGCCTGAATCTGCTAAGGTGTTTCTGCTATAGGTTTAGGCTTGGAAATTTTTGAAAGTCTAAGGACTTAACAAAATTTTTTTATAAGTCTATTAAGAGGCCTTAAGTTGTAAAGAGTATTCAAAAAACTAAGCAACAGTAGGGTTTAGAACTACATTGTGTTGCTAGCTATTGCTGGTATTCAATGTGACACAGAAGAACTTAGTCGAGGCATTTTTTTTTTGCTCTCTTTTTATTTTAACCCAACTTACATAATTGCGTTCTTTCATTGACTCTCATTCTGTAGTCTGTCTCTTTACCCAACTACCAGTACTAGCCTTACACTAGATAAGGAGTCATACAATGAAATCTCACCTGCAACTAAATGTGACTTTAATAGTTTATTTAGTTCAGAAGTTTACCTGAACCATACACAAGTCAAAAACCCATTGTTGTTGAGTTCTGGATTGTATAATCTGTTATTTCCTCAATTCTTCTATTTTACACAGCTATACTTAATGACACTTAGGCATTGCCCTAAAAATGACTTACCAGTTACTGTAATATTAGGTCCATGTTTGGAGTTTTCTTTCAAGTTTTGTGTTTTGGGCTAAGTTTTGTGCTTCATATTAAGAAGAATCATTTTGTCCAGCCATAAACATGACTTGGCTCTCATTACATTGTTGGAGTATTTCCATGAAATCAACAACAGATTATTTCCATTACAGAGGTAATAGCTAGGGCATAATTAAGGGGGAATGAGAAAGATAAAGAAAATCTAGGGATGATAACTTTATGATAGACAAAATTTTACTTTGTCTAGTTTATCACTGGCCAAAAGGTAGAATTACAAATAATTTTTTCCATTCAAAATATTAAAGAGAAAACTGTAAGAGGATAAATGATGCACAGGAAGATGTCAAATAAAGTTACTCATGTAAATATTATCTTTAAAATGTGTAAGTTTTAGAGACAATAGTTACCATAGTTACCCAAGTCATTTTTTTTAACATCTACATATGCATCATACATACATATGTATGTATGTATACATATATGTGTATATATATGTTATTGTTGTTAGGTGCCCTCAAGTTGATTCTAACTCATAGCAACCCTATGTACAACAGAACAAAACAGTGCCCTGTCCTGCTCCATCCTCACAGTTCATTGTTATGCTTGATTCCATTGCTGCAATCATTGTGTCAATCCATCTTGTTGAGGGTCTTCCCCCTTTTTGTTGACCCTCTAATTTACCAAGCATGATATCCTTCTGCAGGGACTGGTCCCTTCTGATAACATGTACAAAGTATGTTGAGACAGTCTCCTCGTCCTGCCTTCTAATAAGCATTCTGGCTATACTTCTTATAAAATAGATTTATTTGTTCTTCTGACGGTCCATGGTATATTCAATATTCTTCACCAACACCATTATTCAAAGGTATTAATTCTTCTTTGGTTTTCCATATTCATTGTCCAGCCTTCACCTGTATATAAGCCAATTGAAAACATTATGGCTTGGGTCAGGGCACCTTGGTCCTCAAGGTAACATCTTTGTTTTTTAACACTTTAAAGAGGCTTTTTTGCAGCAGATTTGCCCAATGCAATAAGACGTTTGATTTCTTGACTGCTGCTTGTGTGAGCGTTGATTGTGGATCCAAGTAAAATGATATCCTTGACAACTTCAATATTTTCACCATTTATAATGATGTTGCTCACTGGTCCAGTTGGGAGAATATATGTTTTCTTTGTAATTGAGGTGTAATCCACATCGAAGGCTGTGGTCTTTGATCTTTGACAGTAAGCGCTTCAAGTAGTCTTCACTTTCAGCAAGCAAGGCTCTGTGATCTGGATATGTCAGGTTGTTAAGGCATCTTCCTCTAATCTCAATGCCCCTGTTTTTCTTCATATAGCTCAGCTTCTTGGATTATTTGCTCATCATACAGACTGACACACACCGTTCTTTAATTTAAACCATGCAGAATCCTTTTCTCCTGTTCAAACAACGCCCACTTTGTCTATGTACAGGTTTCACGTGAACACAGTTAAGTGTTCTGGAATTCAAAATCTTTGAAATGTGACCCATAATTGGTTATGATCCACGCAGTTGAATGCCTTTGCATGGTCAATAAAACATAGGTCAACCTCTTTCTGGTAGTCTCTGTTTTAGGCCAGGATCCATCTGACATCAACAGTGATATCCTTTCTTCTATGTCTTTTGAATCTGGCTTGAATTCCCTGTCTATGTATTGCTGCAACCACTTTTGAATGACCTTCAGCAAAATTTTGCTTGCAGGTAATGTTAATGATAATATTTGGTAGTAACTGCATTCTGTTGGATCACCTTTCCTTGGGATGGGAACAGATATGGATCTCATTCGTTTGGTTGGCCAGGTAGCTGTCTTCCAAATTTCTTGGCATAGATGACTGAGCACTTCTAGGTCTACATCTTTTTGTTGAAACATCTCAATGGGTGTTGTCATGGATTGGATTATGTCCTCCTCAAAATGTGTGAATCAGTTTGGCTGGGCCATGATTCCCAGCATTGTGTGGCTGTCCTCCATTTTGTGATTGTGATTTTATGTCAAAGAGGATTAGGGTGGGTTTGTAACACCCTCACTAAGGTCACATCCCTGATTCAATGTAAAGGGGGTTTCCCTGGGGTGTGGCTTGCACCACCTTTTATCTTATAAGAGATAAAAGGAAAAGGAAGCAAGCAGAGAGTTGAGTGACCTCATACCACCAACAAAGCAGTGCTGAGAGCAGACCTCATCCTTTGGCCCCAGAGCCCCTGCATGGAGAAGCTTCTAGTCTGGGGAAACATTGATGAGAAGGCAGGCAGAGAGAGAATGCCTTCCCCTGGAGCCGACACCCTCAATTTGGACTTTTAGCCTACTTTACTGTGAGGAAATAAACTTCTATTTGTTAAAGTCATCTACTTCTGGTATTTCTGTTATAGCAGCACTAGATGACTAAGACAGGTATTATGTCAATTCCTGGGGCCTTGTTTTCGCCATTGCCTTCAGTGCAGCCTGGATTTCTTTCTTCAGTACCATCAGTTCTTGATCAAACGTAACTTCCTGAAATGATTGACCATCTACCAATTCTTTTTGGTACAGTGAATCTGTGTATTCCTTCCACCTTTTTTTTATTCTTCCTGTGTCATTTAATATTTTTCCCATAGAATCCTTCAATATTGCAACTCGGGGCTTGAATTTTTTCTTCAGTTATTTCAATTTAAGAAACGCCTAGCATGTTCTTCCTTTTTGGCTTCCTCTCCAGGTTTTTGCATATTTCATTATAATACTTTATTTTGTCTTTTTGATCCACCCTTTGAAATCTTCTCTTCAGCTCTTGATTATTTTTTTTTTCCTTTTGCTTTAGCTACTCTACCCTCAAAAGCAACTTTAGAGTCTCTTCTGACATTCATTTTGATGTTTCTTTCTTTCTTGTCTTTTTAATGACATGTTGCTTTCTTCACGATGTCCTTGATGTCATTCCACATGTCGTCTTGTCTTTGGTCATTCAATGTGTCAAATCTATTCTTGAGAAAAAACGGTCTCTAAATTCAAGTGGGATATATTCAAGGTCATACTTTGGCTTTTGTGGACTTGTTCTAATTTTCTTCAACTTCACAGTGAACTCACATATGAGCAATTGATGGTCTGTTCCATAGTTGTTCCCTGGCTTCGTTCTGACTGATGATATTGAGCTTTTCCATTGTCTCTTTCCACAGACGTAGTCAATTTGGTTCCTGTGTATTCCATCTGAGGAGGCCCATGTGTATAGTCACTGTTTATGTTGTTGAAAAATGGCATTTGCAATGAAGAAGATCTTGCTCTTGCAAAATTCTACCATGGAATCTCTGGTGTCATTTATGTCTCCAAGGCCATATCTTCCAACTACCAATCCTTCTTTGCTTCCATCTTTTGCTTTCCAATTGCCAATAATTATCAATGCTCCTTGATTGCATGTTTGATCAATTTCAGACTGCAGAAGTTGGTGAAAATCCTCAATTTCTTCATCTTTGGGCTTAATGGTTTGTGTGTAAAATTGAATAATAGTCATATTAACTGGTCTTTCTTGAAGGTGTGCAGATATTTTCCTATCACTGACAGCATTGTACTACAGGATAGATCTTGAAATGTTCTTTTTGACAATGAACATGATGCCATTCCTTTTCAATTTGCCATTCCTGGCAGAGTAGACTGTAAGATTATCTGATTCAAAATGGCCAATAGCAGTCCATTTCAGCTCACTAAGGGCTAGGACACCAATCTTTATGCCTTCCATTTCATTTTTGTTGACTTCCAACTTTCCTAGGTTCATACTTTATACATTCCATGTTCTGACTATTAATGGATTTTTGCAGCTGTTTCTTCTCATTTTGAGTCTTGCCACATCAGCAAATGTAGGTCCCAAAAGCTTGCCTCCATACACATCATTAAGGTTGACTCTACTTTTAGAAGACAGCTCTTCCCCCATTGTATACTGAGTACCTTCCAACCTGAGGTGCTCATCTTCTGGCACTACATCTGAGAACGTTTTACCGTTATACATAAGGTTTTCACTGGCCAGTTTTTTCAGAAGTAGACCTTGAGGTTCTTCCTAGTCTGTTTTAGTATGGTAGCTCTGCTGAAACCTGTCCACCAAGGGTGACCCTGATGGTTTTTGAAATACCAGTGGCAAATCTTCCAGTATCACAGCAATAAGCAAGCTGCTATAGTACAACAAATATATGACAGAGCTAGTTGTTGGCTTGTTATGTGAGGGGTCTAATAAATAAATAGGGATTATCGCCAATGTTTATCAGAATAAGCTTAAAACCAGGCTTTTTGGCCAATTTTCTTTTACTGAGGAGTTTATATGAATTTTATGCATAGTTTATACATTCTCTGTGGCTACATATTTTAAGAGATTTAACTATCCCTCAATAAGGAATCAAACTAGAAACTTAAAGCCCAAATTATAAATGACAGCCCAATCCAAAACTTTGATGTCGACTCAATTGAAGCTTTCATCTATGTTTCTGCAGGAATTAAAATTTAAAGGCATATGTCACAGAGCAAATGATATGTTTAATTAGCTTTCATAAATAAATCAATTGCTTTTCTTAGATGCAGAAATTTTTGTTTCTTTTTATATCTTCATAGTTATCTGTAAGCTTTTGTGTTAAAATTAGTCATATACTAGACCCACTTCACTGCCGTAGAGTCAATTCTCATTCATAGTGACCCTATAGGATACAGTTGAACTGCCCCATGGGTTTCCAAGGCCATAAATCTTTACAGAAGCAGACTGCCTTATCTTTCTCCTGCAGAGTGGCTGGGTGGTTAGAACTGCCAACTTTTGGTTAGCAGCCAAGTGCTTTAACCACATTAACAGGGCTCCTCATATACTAGAGGGACTCAAAATTTTCTGATTTTCATAATAATATCAGGGATTGTATTACTTTCTTCCTATGTCACCCAGCAATGCATTTTTTTTTTTTGTCTGTTACCATGAAGGGTAAACACTCTCTAGTTCCCTTAAATATGTCTGATTACACAAAACCTTTTTTAATTTTTTTAAATTTCTCACTGCAGCAGTTTTTTTTGGGTGGAGAAGCTGTCTGGTCATATGTTTTGTTGGTTTGCTTCATTTTATTCTACTTAATGAGACATCTTAGAGTAGCAGTCACGTTGACAGTAAAAGTAATTGCTTTACAAAAGCAGTAAACTAGCCACATGTTGTTTTTCCAAA
The DNA here is from genome assembly GCF_024166365.1 of Elephas maximus indicus. Lineage (NCBI taxonomy): Eukaryota > Metazoa > Chordata > Mammalia > Proboscidea > Elephantidae > Elephas > Elephas maximus. Next base: position 135,555,236 of record NC_064822.1, on the reverse strand, counting down.
AAAATGGAAGCATTGGTTCAGGGCACATCTTTTTATTGCATGACCACCATCTATGATGGAAGATATAGGTGAGAAAAGCACATTTCTAAAATCAAAGAACACTCAGATAAGGAGGGTCAATTAATCTTTGTCTTTTGGAACTAAGGGTAGAAATTAACTTCTATAAACTAGGATGATGGCGAATTTCAAATAAAACTTACATTATTAAAGTTCTTTTTGACTCAGTCTGTAAATTACTTTGCACTTGTGTCAGCTTATGACTTAATACAGTTGCTAGGGCTTGGTTGGTTACCAATGCTAACAAATGTTGAAAACCATAAATTATCTTGGCAGTGGCTATTATGTAAAGCTGAATGACTGGGTTGCATTTAGATGAGCTCATCTTAGCTTGTTGTTATATTTTAGGAAAACCACCTTAATGCTCCTGAGTGGGAACGCTAAGTGTAAATTGAAACTGAAGAAAATCTTGCCCTGCCTGCTTGTAGGCCTTGAATGTATAAAGGGATTAAGGTATAGCAGAGCACATTACCAGCTCCATAGCTTAAACTAAATATATCTCGTTTATGTCAGAACTGACCTTTGGGGAGCTGCTGATTCTTTGGAGACTGAAGAATTCTTAAAACTTACACATTCCAGAACAAGCTAATAGGTTCTGTTTCACATTTCACTGTGTTTCTGTGAAGCATAAATTAATAGATAACTAGGGTGCTTCCCATACAGATTTTAGATGATCATGGTGATTACAGATTAAGTACCACCTTTGTTTAGTTTTATATGTAGTTACCAGAGTTACAAATATGAAAAATAAAGACCACAACACATTCTAAAATTATATTAATCATGAATCCTGATTTATGGAACTATTCCCCATGCTACAGACATCATACATAACAACAAAGAGGGTGAAAAAGGGGTTATTGGGAAGATGGTGGCATAAGCAGATCTAGGATCCAACCCACCCCATGCAAATACCCAGTAAAATAACTACAAATGTGTGCTTAACTCTGTAAGAGCCTTAAATAGGTAGGTTAAGGATAAAAGCAATGAGCCACAAAATGACAGATTTCAAAGAGTAGGAAATATTTTTTTTTTTACTCTCTCCACTTCTCCAGCTTCAGTCAACCCACAGCTCTTTCTCACTAAGAGGGGCTCTTGTCTCAAGATCTGAGGTAAACAGGAGGTAGACAGTTCAGGGTATATGTTCTGATCTGTATTGACGGGGTCTGAGTGACTGAAACCTCATTCTGACATGAATTGGAGCCCTCATAGAGTGAGGAAGTGGTGAGCAAGAGCCAAAGAGTATGCCCACCTGTGGATGCCTTGATCAGTGTGTACTCCCTGATCTGTCTGGGAGCTGCTTAAGGATTGAAACCTTGGTCTGGACTACAGAGAACTTACAGGGCAAGGAAGAAGATATTCATCAAAGTTTGAAAACTTCACTCACCTAAGAATTTCTTGCAGACTTAGGGCTTTTGAAACACCATGTATGTGAGGAATAAACATTAGACTGTCACATATTGTACTAGTCTAATGCCACAGCTTTAAAAAAAAAAAATCACAAGCACAAAAGAAACTGGAAATGATGGCCCATTAAAATGAACAAGTTGAAGGGAGAGAAATCATCTCTATGGAAACATGGATAATGGGCACATTGAAAGAAAGTCATGCAACGATATTAAACAATTTCAGAGAACTAATGGAAAACACTGACAAACAGCTAAAAGAAGTCAGGAAAATGATACATGTATAAAATGATACCATAAAAAGAAATGAAACAAAAATACTGAAACTGCAAAATATAATAAATGAAATAAAAAGCTCATTGAAAGGAATTAGCAGCAGATTTGAGATAGCATTAAAAAAGATTCAGTGAAGTGAAGGGTAAGGTAATCAAATTTATGGACTCTGAAGAGTAATAAAAGAGAAAGCTCAAGACTGCTGAGCATAGCAAAATGGAATTGTGGGACACCTTCAAGTGAACTAACACATGTATAATGGGAGTCCTAAAGGGTGTGAGATAGAGAAAGGGACAGAAAGAATATTTGAATAAATAATTTCAGAAAAGCTTCCAAACCTGACAAAGGATATGAATCTACAAATCAAGAAGCTCAACAAGCTCCAAATAGGATAAACCCAAAGAGATTCACACTGACACACATCATAAACTAGGTCTCAGAAACTAAAAATAGAGACTCTTGAAAGCAGCAGTAGAGAAGTGATTTGTCACATACAAAGCATCACCAATAAAATTAAGTGCCAATTTCTCCTCAGAAACTTTGGGGTTCAGACAGCCACAGATTGACATATATAAAGGGCTGAAAGAATTAAAAAATGTCAGTCAAGAATATTATATCTGGAAAAAAATAACCATCAAGAATGAAGGCCAGCCCCCAAAACTATTGCCTGGAGATACATATATTTAAACCTTAAACCAAAAATATCCCCTGAAGCCCTGAAATCTTAAAACCAAATAATAGTTTAGCTTAGCTAGTAAAGAATGTTTGCCTTGAGCATTGTGTTCTTTTCAGATCTATCTATATAGGATAAAATTGATAACAGCAACTCCAAAGAGTAGATAGAAAACTTAAGGAGCAACGAGTTTATGTTAATGGAGGAGGAACAACTGGGAAAAGGAGGGTGAGACTGATTATATAATTAGAAGAATGTGGTCAATGTAACTGAACATACATGTACAAATTGTTGAATTGGTGTACGCTCTGCTGTCTATATTCTCAACAACAAGAAAAATGCAATAAATTATTTTAAAAAATGAGGGCAGGAGCAGAACAGAGTTTTTTTGTGCTTCAGAAGTTAAGTTGGCATCAATTTAAACCAGGTTGTAATAAAAGTAAGATGTGTAATGTAATACTCATGGCAAACACAAATAAATTATCTTAATAATATACACAAAAGGAAAGCAGAAATAATCAAAATGGTTCACTACCAAAAAAAAAAAATCAACAACACACAAATATTGGCAGTATTAGAGGAAGTACAGGATAAAGAAAGTATAACACACACACAAAAATAAATTAAAAAATGGTAGAAATAAGTTTTTCCTTATTGGTAATTTTCATGAATTTAAGAGGAATAGTGACAATGAATTTAAAAAAATACACACAAAAAACATTATCCAACTATATGCTGCCTACAGCAGACACATCTTAGGGCCAAAGGTGCAAATAGGTTGAAAGTGAAAAGACAGGGAAAAAAAAAAAAATATATATATATATATATACTCCATGTAAATAGTAAACAAAAGAGAGCTGTGGTGGCAATTTTGGTATCAGAAAAAATAGACTTTAAATAACGAGAGGTAAAGACAGACATTATATAAGATGAAAGGGTAAACTCATCAAGAAGATATATCGATTATAAGTATATATATACCCGAGAGCCCTAAAATATATAAACTGAAGAGAGAAACAGTTCTACAAAAATAATTGGAGACTTCCATATACCATTTTCAATAATGGAAAGAACATCAGTAAAGGAATAGAGAATTTGAGAAGTGCTACAAACCAGTGGTTAAGAGCTAGGCTGCTGCTAACCAAAATGGTGGCATTTCAGATCCAACAGCTGCTCCTTGGAAATCCTATGGGACAGTTCTACTCTGTTCTATTGGGTAGCTATGAGTCAGAATCAACTCAATGGTAACGGGTTTTTGGTGTTTATAAACCAGCTAGACCTAACAGACATATATAGAAGACTCCACCACACAATAACACAATGTACGCTCTTCTCCAGTATACATGGATCATTCTACTGGTTAGATCATATGTTAGATCATAAAGCAAGTCCCAGTAAATTTAAAAGACTGAAATTATACAAAGTAATTTCTCTGACATCAGTGGAATGAAACCAGAAATTAATAATAAGAGGAAAACTGAAAAAATACACAAATGTGTGGAAATAAAACAACATACCATTAAATAACAAATGGGACAAGGAAAAAATCAAAAGAGAAATCAGAAGGTACTTAGCGTTCAATGAAAATAAAAGCACAACATACTAAAATTTGTGGCATGTGGCAAAGGTAGTGTTCAGGGAGAAATTAATAGCAATAAAGTACTATATTTAAAAAAAGAAAGATCTCAAACAAATAATGACTTTATAACTTGAGGAACTAGAAAAAGAGGAGCAAACCAAGCCCCTAAATACCAGAAGAGAAGAAAGAGGAAAAATAAATGCAGATATAAATGAAATAAAGAATAGAAAAATAACAGAGAGAATGAACAAAACAAGAAGTATGGTGTTTTGAAAAGGTAAATAAAATTGACAAAACTTCATCTAGATTGGCAAAAAAAAAAGAGAAAGAGAAGAGAGAAATAGAGAAAGAAAGTGCAAATATCTAAAATCAGAAATGAAAGTGGGGACATTACAACCGATCCTACAGAAGTAAAAAGGTCATAAGAGAATACTAGGTACAATTACACACCAACAAATGAGATACTTGATGTAAAAGGCAAAATTCCTAGAAATACATACACTTCCTACATTGACTCAAGAGGAAATAGAAGATCTCAACAGACCAGTAACAAGCAAAGAGTTTGAATCAGTAATTAAACACTTCCCAACAAAGTCAAGTCCTGAAATTTTTTTACTGGGGAATTTCACAAAATACATATAGAAGAAGTGATCCCAATACTTGATAAACTTTTCCAAAAAATAGAAGAGGACCCTTCTTAACTCATGCTATGAGGCTAACATTACCTTGATACCAAAGCCAAAGACACCACAAAAATAAACAAATACATAAATAAAATGAAGCTATAGACCAAAATCCCTTATGAATATAGATGCCAAAATACTAGCAAACTGAATACAAAAGCATATTAATATTGTTTCATAACAGCAAAGTTGGATAACTCTCACTTCCTGATTTCAAAACATACAATAAAGCTACTGTAATCAAAACAGTCTGGCACTGATCTAAGGATATACATATATATGAAAGGAATAGAATAGAGAATCCAGAATTATACATCATGATCAACTGAGATTTATCCCAAGAATGCAAGGGCGGTTCAACATCAGAAAACCAATCAATGTAATACACCATATTAATAGAACAAAGAAAAAGATATCACCTCGATTGATACAGAAAAGGCATTTGAAAAAAACTCAACACTTTCATAGTTAAAGCACTCAACAAGCTAGGAATAGAAAGAAAATTCCTCGATATAATTAAGGGCATTAAAAAACAAATAAACAAAACAAACAAAAAAAACACACCTAACATTATACTCAATGGTGAGTGTTTTCCTGTTAGCATCAGGAACAACATAAGTATGCTTGCTCTCACTACTGCTATTCAGTAGTGTACTGGAAGTCAAAACCAGAAAAATTAGGCAAGAAAAAAATAAAATGCATCCAAATTTGGAAAAAAGAAGTAAAAAAAAAAAAAGCTATCCATTTTTGCATAGGACATAATCTTATAGAAAACCCCAAAGTATCCACAAGAAAACTACCAGAACTGATAACAAGTTCAGCAAAGTAGCAGAATACAAGGTAAACAAACAAAAATTAGTCATCATCAACATCCATACATCAGCAATGGGCATTCTGAATAGAAAATTAAGGAAATAATTCCAGTTACAATAACATAAAAAATAAAATAAAATTTAGAGAGAATAAAATGCTTGGGAATAAATTTAAGCAAGTAAGTGAAACAATTGTACACTGAACAAATATAAAACATTTCTGTAAGAAATTAAAAAAAGAATTGAATAAAAGGAAGGGCATTCATGTTAATGGATACAAAGACTTAATATTGTTAAGATGTCAAAACAATATATAGATTCTATGCAATCCCCATCAAAATTCCAATAGCATTTTGTGCAGAAATGGAAAACCCAATCCTCAAAAGTACATGGAATTGCAAGGGGTCCCCTAAAGTCAAAACAATCATGGAAAATAACAGCAAAGTAGGAGGACTCTTACTTTCTGATTTCAAAACAAATTATAAAGCCACAGTAATCAAAACAGTCTGGCCCTGATATAAGGATAGACAATAGAATAGAATTGAGAGCCCAAAAATAAAGATATACATCTACAGTCAACTGATTTTTTAAAATGTATTTTATTTTTGCTGTTGTGGAGAATATACACAGCAGAACATATGCCAGTTCAACAATTTATACGTGTACAATTCAAGTTGTGCAACCATTCTCACTCCCCTTTTCTGAATTATTCTTCCCCCATTAACATAAGCTCACTGCCTCCAAAGTTTCTTATCTACTCTTTGGAGTTGCTATTGCCAATTTGATTCCATATAAACAGTTCTTAAAGGAACACAATACTCAAGGGAGACATTCTTTATTAGTTAAGTTAAACTGTTGTTTCATTTAAAGAAGACTCCAGGGAATATTTTTGGTTTTAAGGTGGTCTCAGAGCAATTGTTTCAGGGGTTCATCTAGACTCAATGGCTCCAAACTATCTGGATTCCATGAGAATTTGAAATTCTGTTCTGAATTTGTCCTCTTTTGATCAGGATTCTTTTATAGAATCTTCGGTCAAAATGTTCAGTGATGGTAGCTGGGCACCATGCAGTTCTGGTCTCATGGCAAAGTAGGCAGTTGTTCACAGAGGCACTTAGCCACACACTCCATTTCCCGCTTCTATTCCTGGCTCTTTTTCTTTCTCTGTTGCTTCAGGCAAATTGGGACCAATTGTTTTTTCTTGTAAAAGCTGCTTGCAAGCTTTTACAATTGCAGGTGCTACGCAATGAATTAAGAGGTAGAACAGACACGCTAAATATATTAGGCCGATTAACCAGGATTTCCCATGAAAACATGACCCTAAATCTGCAAACCAGGAAACCAAATTCCATGAAGTCTTTGGTTGTACATAAGCAGGCTCAGTATCTGCTATTTTGTTGTTGCCGTTACTGTTATTGTAAATATATCTATTACACAATATTTGCAAATTAAGCTTTTCATAGGTGTTCAAAGTAAGTCCAATCAACGGGCAAGAATTGTCTTTTAGTAAATGGTGCTGGGACAACTGGATATCCACATGCAGAAAAATGAATCCATAGCCATATCTCAAACCATTTACGGATATTGACTCAAAATGAATCAAGGACCTGAATGCAAAAATTAAAACCATAAGACTCTTAGAAGAAAACATAGGGATAATGACTTGGGATCTAGTTTTTCTCAATTCTTAGATATGACACCAAAAGCATGAGCAACAAAAGACAAAATAGATAAGTTGAACCTCATCAAAATAAAAAAATCTTCTGTGTATCAAAAGTATTAGCAAAATGATGGAAAAACCTCCAGATTGGGACAAAATGAGATACTGGATAAGAGGTTAACTTGCAGAATATATGAAGACATTCACAACTTAACAGCAAAAAGATAAACAATCAGAAAATGGACAGAGAAATTGAATAGACATTTCTCCAAAGATAACATACAAATGGCTAAAAATCACATGAGAAGTTTCTCGACATCATGGTCTTAAGGGAAGCACAAATCAAAACCACAATAAGACAACAATTTATCCCCACTATATAAAAAAAAAAAAAAATTTTTATGATGGCTATTATGATGGCTATGATTTAAAAAAAAAAGTGAAAACAACAGATGTTGGCAAGTATGTGGAAAAATTGGATCCCTCATTCATTGCTGGTGGGATTGTAAAATGTTGTAGATGCTGTGGAATGTAGTTGATGATTCCTCAAAAAGTTAAGTGTAGAATTACTGTATAACCAAACCAGTTGCCGCAGAATCGATTCCAGATTGTAATGACCCCATGTATTGCAGAACATAACTGCACTCCAGAGTTTTTTCAAGACGGTAACCTTTTGAAGGAATTTCTGGATAAATTTTAACAGCCAACCTCTTGGTTAGTAGTCAGGTATTTAACTGTACAAGTCAGCAATTCCAGTCCTAGGTATAGACACAGAAGAACTGAAAGCAAAACGCAAGTAGATACTTGTACAACAATGTTTATTACAACGCTATTCACAATAGCCAAGGTGGAAACAGCCTAAATGTCCATCAACCAATGAATGGATAAACAAAATGTTGTATATACTGACAAGGAATAATACTCTGCCATAAAGAGAAATGAAGTCCTGATACATACTACAACAGGGATGACCCTGGAAAACATTATGTTGAGTGAAATAAGTCAGCTATAAAAGGACAAATATTATATGATGTCACCTGTATGAAACATTTAGAATAGGCAAATACATAGAAAGTTCATTAGTGGTTACTTGGGGTATAATGTAGCTGGGGGAAGCAGGAGTCATCACTTAGGGAGCATTTAATTTCTGTTAATGGTGACGGTATAATTTGGAAATGGATAGGGGTGATGGTCGCACAACATGATGAATGTAATTAATGTCACTGAATTATATACATTGAAAAATGTTAAAATGGAAAGTTTTGTTATATATGTGTGCGTGCGTGTGTGTGTGATTTTTTAACCACAATTTTAAAAAGAGAGAGATAATTTTTGAGATCAAGGGAATGTATTGTATTGAATAGGAGATTTAACCATGAAAAATTTTTCTCAGTAGAGATTTGCAGTACTCTATACTGAACAAAAATTTAGGCTCCAATAAATGTTTGTATAAAAATACTGTATAAACACAAAATTCTATAATATAAAATTGTCACAAATACTATCTACCTAAATCTGCCCTTAAAATTATAATATTTTACTAAAATGTATGTTTTAGCTCATGTTTATAAATAAAGTTATTGGGAAATCAGTACCAATGGCCATTTACTTGGGAGTTTTTAATCAATCTTATATTTACACAAAAATACTAGTGCACTAAAATAATATTTCACATTAATATTTTCTTTCATTTTTCAATGTAATTTTGTTTTATTTGTAAATTAATATTTGAAGAATGTTCCAGAAAATGAGAGTTCCAAATATGTGATAAATGCTCCTCAACATAGTGCCATTTACCAGTGGAACTCAATTTAGTTTTTTTTGCTTAACAATTGGCAGTTTGTAGTAGCATGTTCTGAATTACAATGAATAGCTCATGCTGTTATTGATTTTAGCTATTTTTTAAAATGGTTTAAGCAGTCAGCTCACTTTCACTCACTCAACCATGTTTCAGAGACACTTGAAACCTTTTAATGAAAGAACATACATACAGCAGGAATAAATGTGCCTTAGCTAACTAAAATATACATATATACATATAGTGCTTTATGTATATATATATATACACACACATACATACATACCCATTGTTGTCGAGTCGATTCTGACTCATAGCAGCCCTATAAAGTCAGTGCAGTTGAGTCAATTCCAACTCATAGCGACCTGGTAGGACAGAGTAGAACTGCTCCGTAGAGTTTCCAAGGAGTGCCTGGTGGATTCAAACTGCAGACCTTCTGTTTAGCAGCTGTAGCTCTTAACCACTACACCACCAGGGTCTCCATATATATATATATATATATATGTATGTCCTATAGAGTCGTTGTGGTTAAGTGCTACGGCTGCAGGTTTGAACTGCCAACCCTTTGGTTAGCGGCCGTAGCACTTAACCACGACGACTCTATAGGACATACATACATACATACATATATATATGGTGACCCTGGTGGTGTAGTGGTTAAGAGTTACAGCTGCTAAACAGAAGGTCTGCAGTTTGAATCCACGAGACGCTCCTTGGAAACTCTATGGGGCAGCTCTACCCTGTCCTACAGGGTCGCTATGAGTCAGAATCGACTCGAAGGCACACACCACCACCATATATATATATGTATATGTATGTATATATAATGCTGCTTTAGGTGAAAGATTACAGAGCCAAACCCACGATGTGTCAATGCTCTCCCCTTCATGACCTCAGGTTCCCCATTTCCATTTGTCTAGTGTTCCTGTCCCGTACTACATTCTTGTCTTTGCTTTTGGGCTGCTGAGCCCAGTTAGTACGTGGTTGAACTACGTGTATTATTGTTTGATTTATAGACCTGTCTAATCTTTGGAAACCCTGGTGGCGTAGTGATTGAGCTATGGCTGCTAACCAAGAGGTCGGTGGCTCAAATCCACCAGGGGCTCCTTGGAAACTCTATGGGGCAGTTCTACTCTGTCCTATTATGGTTGCTATGAGTCAGAATCGACTAGGAGACAGTGGGTGAACTTTGGCCGAAGAGTGGACTTCAGGAATGATTTCAATACTGAGTTAAAATGGTGTCTGGGAACCATGCTCTAGGGGTTTCCAGTAGTCTGGACTCAGTCTGGTGGAGGCTATGGTAATAGAGGTCCATTAGTCCTTTGGACTAATCTTTTCCTTGTGTCTTTAATTTTTTTTCATTCTCCTTTGCTCCAAATGGGGTGGGATCAATAGATGTACCTTGGATTGCCCCTCACAAGCTTTTTTTTTTTTTAATTTTTATTGAGCTTCAAGTGAATATTTACAAATCAAGTCAGTCTGTCACATATAAGTTTGTATACATCTTACTCCTTACTCCCACTTGCTCTCCCCCTAATGAGTCAGCCCTTTCAGTCTCTCCTTTCGTGACAATTTTGCCAGCTTCCACTCTCTCTATCCTCCCATCCCCCCTCCAGAGAGGAGATGCCAACACAGTCTCAAGTGTCCACCTGATATAATTAGCTCACTCTTCGTCAGCATCTCTCTCCCACCCACTGTCCAGTCCCTTTCATGTCTGATGAGTTGTCTTCGGGGATGGTTCCTGTCCTGTGCCAACAGAAGGTTTGGGGACCATGACCTCCGGGATTCCTCTAGTCACAGTCAGACCATTAAGTCTGGTCTTTTTATGAGAATTTGGGGTCTGCATCCCACTGATCTCCTGCTCCCTCAGGGGTTCTCTATTGTGCTCCCTGTGAGGGCAGTCATCGATTGTGGCCAGGCACCAACTAGTTCTTCTGGTCTCAGGATGATGCAGGTCTCCCCTCACAAGCTTTTAAGACCCCAGATGCTACTCATCAGAGTAGGATGTGGAACATTTTCTTTATAAACTATGTTATGCCAATTGAGCTAGATGTCCCCTGAGGCCATGGCCTCAGGCCTCAGCCCAGTAACTCGATCCCTCATGGAGTCTGGATGTTTCTATGAAGCATCTATGACTTTGTCTTGGTCAAGTTGTGCTGACTTCCCCAGTCAGTACTATCTATCTTGCCCTTCACAAAAGTTACCACTTGTTTATAGTCTAGGTAGCTGATCCCCTTCCTAATAACCATCAAAGATGGTTTATTTCTGCGTGTAAGCCTTTTCATGAGTTTTTATAATAGTGATCTCATACAGTATTAGTCTTTTGTGATTGACTTATTTCACTCAGCACTCCAGATTCATCCATGTTGTGAGATGTTTCACAGATTCATCATTGTTTTTTATTGTTACATAGTATTACATTGTTTGTATGTCCTATAGTTTGTTTATTCATTCATCTGTTGGCGGGCACTTAGGTTATTTCCATCTTTTTGCTATTGTGAGCAATGCTGCAATAAACACGGGTGTGCATATGTCTATTCGTGTGACGGCTTTTATTTCATTAGGATATATTCCTAGGAGTGGGACTGCTGGATTTTATGACATTTCTATTTCTAGGTTTTTAAGGAAGCACCATATCATTTTTGAAAATGAGCATACTATTTTGCATTCCCACTAGCAGTGTGTAAGAGTTTCATTCTTCCTACAACCTCTCCAACACTTGTTATGTCCTGTTTTTTTTTTTTTTTTTTTAAATATGTGCCAGTAATGTTGGGGTGAGATGGTATCTCATTGTAGTTTTGATTTGCATTTCTCTAATGGCTTTTTTTTTTTTTTAATGGCTAGTGATAGCAAACATTTCTCCATGTATCTGTTAGCCGCCCAAATGTCTTCTTTGGTGAAGTGTCTGTTCATATCCTTTGCCCATTTTTTAATTGGATTATTTGTCTGTTGTAGATGTATTGGATTTTCCTATATATTTTAGAGATTTGAACTTTATCAAATTATGTCATAGCAAAAAAATTTTTCCCAGTGTTAGGTTCTCTTTCTACTCTTTTGGTGAAGTCTTTTGATGAGCATAAGTGCTTATTTTTAGAAGATCCCAGTTGTCTAGCTTATCTTCTGGTGTTAGTGTGTTGTTAGGTATGGTTTGTATCCTATTTATGCCATTTATTAGGGCCCCTAGCTTTGACCCTATTTTGTCTTCCATGATCTTTATAGTTTTTGGTTTTATATTTAGGTCTTTGATCCATTTTGAATTAGTTTTTGTGTATGGTGTGAGATATGGGTCCTGTTTCATTTTTTTACAGATGAAAATAGAGCTTTGCCAGAACTATTTGTTAATAGTGAGCAAATAATCTGAGATGCTGGATTATATGAAGAAGAATGGGACATCAGGATTGGCAGAATACTAATGAATGACCTTTATTATGCAGATGATACAACCTTTCTTGCTGAAAGTTAAGAAGATTTGAAGCACTTACTGATGGAGACCAAAGACAACAACTTTCAGTATGGATTACACATTAACATAAAGAAAATAAAAATCCTTACAACTGGACCAATGAGAATGGAGAAAAGATTGAAGTTATCAAGGATTTCATTTTCCTTGGATCTACAATCGATACCCATGGAAGCAGTAGTCAAGAAATCAAATGACACATTTCATTGGACAAATCTGCTGCAAAAGGCCTCTTTATAACATTAAAAACCAAAGATGTCACCTTGAGGACTAAGATGCTCCTGACTCAAACCATGGTGTTTTCAATCACCTCATATGCATGTGAAAGATGGATAATGAATAAGGAAGACAGAAGAATTGACGCCTTTGAATTGTGGTGTTGGTGAACAATATTGTGTATACCATGGACTGCCAAAAGAATGAAAAAATCCATCTTGGAAGAGCTACAACCAGAATACTCCTTAGAAGCAAAGATAGCAAGACTACATCTCACATACTTTGCACACTTTATCAGGATTGTTCAGTCCCTGGAGAAGAACATCATGTAAAGTAGAGGGTCAGTGAAAAAGAGGAAGACCCTCAATGAGATGGATTGACACAGTTGCTCCAACAATGGACTCAAGCATAACAACAATCATGAAGATGGTGCAGGAGTGGATAGTGTTTCATTCTGTAGCACATAGGGTTGCTATGAGTCAGAACCAACTGGACGGCACCCAACAACAACAACAGCATTTGTTAAAACACACACACACACACACACACACACACAAAAACCTGTCTTTTCCCCATTTAATGAACTTTGGGCCTTTGTCAAATGTCAGATGACCATAGGTGGATAGAATTACATCTGGGTTCTCGATTCTGTTCCATTGGTCAATGTGTCTGTCTTATAGTACTACCAGGCTGTTTTGCCTACCATAGCTGTATAGTAGGTTCTGAGGTCAGGTAGTGCCAGGCCTCCTACTTTATTCTTCTTCTTCAGTAGTACTTTACTTATCTGGGGCCTATTTCCTTTCTACATAATATGCTCATAGATGGATAGACTCAACATTGTGAAAATATCAATTCTACCCAAAGCAATCTACAAATACAATGCAATTCCAATCCAAATACCAACAGCATTCTTTAACGAAATGAAAAAACATTCGTTAAAGAATGCTGTTGGTATTTGGATTGGAATTGCATTGTATTTGTAGATTGCTTTGGGTAGAATTGATATTTTCACAATGTTGAGTCTATCCATCTATGAGCATATTATGTTTTTCTATTTATGTAGGTCCCCTTTGGTTTCTTGCAGTAAGGTTTTATAGATTTCTTTGTATAGGTCTTTTACATCCCTGGTTAGGTTTATTACTAAGTTTTTTATTTTGGGGGGTATTATAAATGGTATTCCTTTCCTGATTTCCTTTTCGTTGTTGTCTTTATTGGTGCATAAAAGCCCAACTGATTTTTGTATGTTTATCTTGTATCCTGCTCCTCTACTGAATCTTTCTATTCATTCCAGTAGTTTTCTTGTGGATTCTTTAGGGTTCTCTACATATAGAATCATATCATCTGGGAATAGTCATAATTTTACTTCTTCCTTACCAATTTGGATTCCTTTTATTTCTTTTTCTTGCCTTATTGGTCTAGATAGGGATTCCAGTACAATGTTAAATAGGAACGGTGATAAGGGGTATCCTTGTCTTGTTCCTGCTCTCCGTGAGAATGTTTTCAGCCTCTTTCCATTAAGAATCATGTTGGCTGTTGGTTTTGTATTAAAAAAAAAAAAAAAAGTATTGTTGTCGAGTCGATTCTGACTCATAGTGACCCTATAGGACAGAGTAGAACTGTCCCATAGGGTTTCTAAAGGAGCGCGTGGTAGATTGGAACCACCAAACTTTCAGTTACTAGATGAACTCTTAACCACTAGGCCACCAGGGTTATGTAGTAAAAAAAAAAAAAAACTGTTGCTGTTGACTCATAGTGACCTATAGGACAGAGTAGAAATGCTCCATAGAGTTTCCAAGGAGCACCTGGTGGATTCGAACTGCTGACCTTTTAGTTAGTAACCATAACTCGCCACCAGGAATTCCAGGGTTTTGTATAGATGTCCTTTATTATGTTGAGGAACTTCTTTTCTATTTTTATTTTATTGAGATTTTCATCAGGAATGGGTGTTGGACTTTATCCAATGCCTTTCTGCATTGATTAAAATGATCATGTGATTCTTTTCTTTTGTGTTATTTATGTGGTGGATTATGCCAATTGATTTAATGTTGGCCCATCTTTGCCTACCTCGTATGAATCCCACTTGGTTGTGCTGTGGCATATTTTTTTTTTTTTTTTTGATATGATGCTGAATTCTACTGGCTAGGATTTTCTTGAGAATTTTGGATTTATGTTCATGAGAGATATTAGTCTGAAATTTTCTCTTTTTGTGGTGTCTTTGCCTGCTTTTGGTATCAGGGTTATACTGGCTTCATAGAATGAATTCAGAAATATCCCTTCCTATTCTGCGTTCTGAAATAGTTTGAGTAGTACTGGTGTAGTCTTTTCTTTGAATGTTTGGTAGAATTCTTCAGTGACACCATCTGGGGCAGGAATTTTTTTTTTGCTGGTAGTTTTTTGTTTGTTTTTACCTTTTCAATCTCTTCTCTTGTTATGGGTCTGTTCAGACTTTCTACATCAGTTTGTCTTAGTTTAGGTACGTAGTATGTTCCTAGAAATTTTTCGAATTCCTCTAAAATTTCACGTTTGTTGGAGTACAGTTTTTCATAGTATTTTGTTATGATTCTTTTTATTTCAGTTGAGTCTGTTATAATGTCCCCTGTTTCATTTCTTATTTGGGTTATTTGCTTCCTTTCCTGTTTTCGTTTTGTCAGTTTGACTGGTGGTTTTTTGATTTTGTTGATCCTTTCAAAAGAACCAACTTTTGGTTTTGTTGATTCTTTCTGTTGTTTTCTATTCTCTGTTTCATTTATTTCTGCTTTGATCTTCCTTTCTTCTGATGGCTGTGGGCTTCTTTTGCTGTTCTCTTTCTATTTGATCGAGTAATAAAGCTAATATTTTGATTTTACCCCTTTCTCCCTTTTTGATGTCTGCATCTACTTTTTTTAAATTGACCTCTGAGCCCTGCCTCTGCTGTGTTCCAAAGGTTTTGATAGGATGTGTTTTCATCCTCATTTGATTCTAGGAATTTTTTTTTTTTATTAAGCTTCAAGTGAACATTTACCATTCCAATCAGTCTGTCACATGTAGATTTACATACATCTTACTCCCTTCTCCCTGATTCTAGGAATTTTTTTATTTTATATTTGATTCCTTCTATTACCCAGTGGCTTTTAAGGAAGGTGTTATTCATTTTCCATGTTTTTGATTTTTTTTCCTTGTTCTACTTTTTATGATGTGTGTGATCAGAGAAGGTGTTTTGTGTTATCTCAATGTTTTGGACTTTGTTGAGGGTTGCTTTGTGGCCAAAGATGTGGTCTATTCTGGAGAACATTCCATGTGCATTGGAAAAGAATCTATACTTTGCTGCTTTTGGGTGGAGTGTTCTATATATGTTTATGAGGTCAAATTGGTTAATTGTAGCCCTTAGATCTTCTATATCTTTGTTAAGTTCCTTTCCAGATGTTCAATCCTTTACCAAGAATGGTGTATTGAAGTCTCCTACTATTACTGTGGAACTGTCAATTTCTCTTTTCAGTGCTGTTAGAATTTTTTATGTATTTTGGAGCCCTGTCGTTGGGTGCATAGATATTTATTATGGTTATGTCCTTATGGCGATTGTCCCTTAATCATTATATAATGTCCTTCCTTTTATTGTTGATTTTACCTTGAAGTCTATTTTATCTGAGATTAATTTTGCCACTCCTGCTCTTTTTTGGTTTGCTTGATATATTTTTTTTCCATTCTTTAATTTTCGATATATTTATGTGTTTGTTTCAAAGAGGTGTGTTTTGTAGACAGCATATTGATGGGTCATTTTTTAATCCATTCTGTCACTTTCTGTGTCTTTGCAGAAGCAATTAAGGCATTTAAGATCAGTGTGATTATTTATAGGTGTGAGTTTATTGCTGTCATTTTATAGTGCTTTTTTTGTTGTGCTGACATTTTCTTAATCTCCTGTGCTGAGTTCCTTTTGTTTGTGAAATTTCTTTCTTTTTCTTTTTTAGATTTGTGTTTACTGAGACTTTTTTTTTCTTCTTTATTTTGATGAGTAGGTTTGTTAACTTTTTTTCGGTTACCTTGAAATTTATCCCTATCTTCCTAAGTTTGAACCAGTCTTCTGTTACTTATATTGGCTTGACTTCTTCTCTATTTGAAAGTTTTATACCTATACCATTTATTACCCCTTTTATTGTCCTGACATTGTTGTCATTTACTGATTGACCTCTCTGGTTCCCTGTCATAAATTTTTTAGTTTTGTTTTATCCTTGAGAGTTCATTACCTAGCATGGTATCTGGCTGATGCTGTCTTGTGTCTTAGATTAACGTTGTTGTCTGATGTTTTTGGTTCTCTAACTGAAGGAATCCCTCAAATCATTCTTGTAATTTTTGTTTGGGTTTTCAATATTCACTTAGTTTTTGTTTATCTGAAAATGTCCTAATTTCACCACCATATTCAAGTGAGTTTTGCAAGATATATTATTCTTGGTTGGCAATTTTTTCTTTCAAGATTTTATGTATGTCATCTCTGCCTTCTTGCCTTATGATTTCTGTTGAGTAATCAGAGCTTAGTCTTATTGCTTCCCCTTTGTATGTGACTTCTCATTTTTCTTAAGCTGTTCTCAGGATCCTTTCATTCTCTTAGTCTTTGGCAAATGTGATTATAATATGTCTTGGTGATTTTCTTTTGGGGGTCTATCCTTTATGGGGTTCATTGAGCTTCTTGGATGATAAGCTCTTCATCTTTCATGATATTAGGGAACTTTTCTGTTAGCAAATCTTCAAAGATCCAGTCTGTGTTTTCCCTTTTCTCCCCCTGTTCTGGAAATCCAACCACAAGCGAATTTTTGCTCTTGATTGTATCCCACATATTTCTTAGGCTTTCTTCATTTTTCCTCATTTTTTTTCTCTGATTTTTCTTCAAACAAAGTGGTATCTATGGGTTTGTGTTCAATTTTGCTTATCCTGTCTTCTTCCATTGTTTCAAATTTCCTCCTAAACCCTTCTATTGCATTGTAACTTTCTGAAATTTTGTTGTTTACCTTTTGAATTTCTAATTGCTGTTTTTGTATGATTTTTAATTTTTTATTTATTTCGACTTTTTTGCATTATTTTCTTGAGTTCTTCCATTGCTTTGTGTTTTCCCTGATTTTGTCTGTATTTTCCCTGATTCCATCTTTTTTTTTTCTCCTTATTTTTGTCTGTGTTTTCCTTAATGTCTTTCCTCATCTCTTGGAAGTCCTGAATATTAGACTTTTGAATTCCCTGGTAGCACAGTGGTTAAGAGCTCAACTGCTAACCAAAAGGTCAGCAATTCATATCCACCAACCACTCCTTGGAAACCCTATGGGACAGTTGTACTCTGTCATATAGGGTTTCTGTGAGTTGGAATAGACTCGATGGCACCTAATAAAAACAACAACAATCAGGTAGTTACAAAGTCTTTTCTTCTACCAGAAGGTTATCTGATGTTTTCCTTTGGTAGCTTACTGGAGCTGTCTGACCCCTTTTTTTTTTTTTTTTTTTTAATGTTTTGATATTGCCCGCTATCTCTGAGACATTCAGAAATCATTTTCATTTGCTGATTGTAGGGTTTTTTTGTCTAGATTTTTTGTTTTATTTGGTTATGTCCTGGCAGGCAGGCTGGGAGTGCTTTGTTGCTTGTTTGTCTATGAGCATGATAATTCTTGCCAGGTGGATGGGGCCGGTTGCTCAGCTATGGTACAGCAGAGCAGGTCCAGCAGGAGGGGATGAGCAGGGATGGGTTGTTTGCCTGTGGCATGAATCTGTGCTGGCGAGTGGGTCTAGGGCTTGTGCAGTAGGGTGGGGCCAGGTGTCCAGAGGTTCACGTTGGTCTTTCACAGATGCACAGCTCTCAGCGGAGCAGGGCTGGGGGGCTGTACAGAGCAGGGTCTGATGGTCTGGGTGTCTGCACCAGTCCTGCATGGGGTCAGAGATCTCAGTGGGGTGGGGCCACAGGGCGGCCATGGGGTAGGATTTTGGGGGCAGGAGGTCCATGCCAGTACCACTTGGGGTTGTAGCGCTCTGCTGGCAGCTCCGAGATGAAGGAGGGAACGGAGAGGATGTGATGTGTAGAGCCAGGTGGGAGGGAGAAAAAAACAGAGATGAGAGAGAAACAGAAGCAAAAAAAAAAAAATGGTGGTATAGCAGGAGCCAGTGTGTGGGGAGAGAGCAGAGCTGGGGAAGCTGTATGCTGATGGCTCTCTGACTGAGTGGTATGGCAAGGCCCATTGAGAGGAGGTAGAGGTGGTGCATGGGGCTAGGTGGGTGGGAGAAAGGAAAGGAAGGAAGGGGAAAAGAGAGAAGAAACAAACAAAAAATATGGCACTGAAGGAACTAGTCATCAGGGGAGGCACAGAACCAGGTTGGCAGCTAGCTGCTGTCTCCCTCTCTGGGCAGCATAGCATGGCCCATCAGGAAGGGGCAGAGGCAGCACAGAGGGCTAGGGAGGGAGAAGGGAAAGGGGGAAATGGAAAGAGAGAAAAAATATAGATACAGATATATATATAGTACTGAGGGAGTTGGCTGGTAGGGGTGAGGCAGCACTGGGGCAGCAGTGAGCCAGTGTCTTCCTGGCAAGGGACCATGGCCCTTTGGAAAGAGGCATGGACAGCATACAGGGAAGAAATGTAAGGGGTGGAAAAGCATGTATCTCTGGTTACTGAGTGCTCTGTCTCCTGTTGGGAGCTGCATGAAGTTGCCTTCACATACTCTGTCTGGGGTCATTGCTGGCTATGCTCTAAGATGGCAAAGCTGTGGCATGTTAGATGGCAGAGGACCTCTATTCCATAGCTCTCCTTTCTTTGTTCTCTGTCAGTTTCTTATTCCATTCCATGCTTGACCTAGCTCTTTATTCCTTCATTTGATACTTTGGATTCCAGAATTGGTGTTCACATCCCTTTTCCTTAGCTTTTACAGTATTTGCGGCAGAGGGACAGCATGGTGCTTCTGTCTGTAGCATCGTATTGGCCACTAACTAAAAATTTTTGAGTGGGCTTCTCACTTATTTTTTTCTACTGAAAATAATATAAACTCTTCTGTGAATAATTATCCCACAAACTGTTGGGTAAAATTTATCATGTTGGTTAAAATAAAGGATGGGGCCCACACCTTTTCTGGTTCTTTTTCTTTTTTCCTTTTTCACATCCCTAGCAGACATCTGTGTGAAGGGAAGGTTTCAGCAGCACACTCTGTGTGCGTGTCTTGGTAACGCTGGTCTCAAGCTGAACAAAGATATTTTTCAAAGCAAAACCTTGCAATGCACATGTTCTCTATTTTGCAGGAAACCATTTCTAGTATATTTTCCCTTAAGTGTCAAAGGAATAATGGAATTCTGTAAAATTGTATGTTGCTCGATTCCTGCCTAACTTTAGCCTTTATTCTCAAATAGGTATTCCTCTGGAAAGAAAACTACTTCATTTTGTATATCACAACCCAGAAAATTTCTTGTTGTTCACAGTCAAAAAATACAATTAAAAGGCTTTTGCTGAGTTCAACAAACTGCTGGGAATCTTAGCATCATTTATTCATTGTTCTCTGTATTGAAATATAATTGGTAGATGGTACCACTTTTCATGTGACTGAATTTGTTAATGATTGAATTTTGTTTCATTTTTTATTGACCTGTATTAGGATTTCAGGTCCACTTCCAGCAAACATGGTGGTCTTCCAGCCTTTGATATTTCCTTAGCTGAAAATATAGAAACTAATTGTGGTTAGTTTAAATAAATTTAAATATTTGGGGTCACTATTTTTTTTTATATAGCTATTTTTGGAAACCCTTGTGGCATAGTGGTTAATCACTGCAGCTGCTTACCAAAAGTCAGCAGTTTGAATCCACTAGGGGCTCCTTGGAAACTCTATGGGGCAGTTCTACCCTTTCCTATAGCTCTACCCTATCCTGATGGCAAGGGTTTGGTTTTGAGTTTATAGCTATTAGGTAAGTAACCTCAAGGAAGTATAGTTTGGCTGAGGTTTTCACTGAAATGTGATTGAATAAGTAATTTTAGATAGATGGATTTTCCTATCATTAAAAAAAAACTATGATAATCTCATTTTTCATATAAAATGATAGCAGAGAAAAAAAGTTTCATAAATTTAGTTTCTATTCCTAACATGCTACTACCACATCTTGTCAGTGCATATTATTCCCAAAAAGATGTGCAGTAGTTTATCCAGTCAAGCTACAGGGTTTGTAAATGATAGCTTCCATCTCTTCCCTGAAGAGAGGGTTACACACTTATCACCATTAAGAAGTGGTCATCATTAAATTTTTTTTTTTTTGCTGATATTGGTCTAAGTAATTTTATGCATTGTGTTACTCAGGGTTTTAATTCCTTAAATAATGTCATTTTGTACTTGCTGTTGACACCTTTCAAGAAGAGCATATTATTCACTTAATCCTGACTGTAAATTGCTTACCTGGGTTTACATAGGTTTCATCTTCCCATTCTAGAAATAAATACTAATGAAGATGCACTTGTTGTTAAGAAGCATAGAGAATTCCTTGAGCAGTTGAATAAGGCCTAATTTTTATTCCCTGTGCTAATACACTGGTTAGGTGCTACAAGGCTAAAATGAAAGTCAGGGCAGATCAGTAAATTAAGAATGAAGTGGAATTTAAGATTTAAATAACTGATTCACAGAAATTGGGAAGAAAAACAACCTTGGGAGGAAAAATAAGCCAATTTGTTTCCGTCATTATTTGTTACAAATCTCTCTTTCCTCTGATTTTAGCTCAAAATAAACATATTTTTTTTGTGGTTAGTCTTGCTAAAGAAAAGTCAAGAAATAAAAGATTTCAAATACCTTGAATATTCCCGGGCTTTCTTATTTCTTGATATGTGATTTTTAGGGTATCAATTGTCTTCCAAAGTCTTCATCAAATGAAAATGTTCTAACATTGTCAAAACGATATAATTAAAATGGAAAATGAACTGAATTGAAAAATTCATGTTGTGAAGTCTAAAGTGACCATGGATCCAGGTTTTCCTAGGACAGTTCTGATTTATGCTTGAAAAAAGAAAAGAAAAACTCAAAGACATAATGAGAGCTGAGTTCATGACCATTTAAGGCAGGAAAACCTGAGAGAACAGAGAAAGGTTAGGCTGTGTGAAATGGTATTTTCAAATTACTTGTCACAAAATAACTCAGAGGGAATAAGTTTAAAACATGATATATAAGAGATAAGTGGTAGATAGATACATAGATGATAGATAGATGATTGATAGATGATAGATAGATGATAGATAGATAGATAGATGATAGATAGATGATGATGATAGATGATAGATGATAGATGATAGATAGATAGATAGATAGATAGATAGATAGATAGATAGATAGATAGATAGATAGATAGATAGATAGACAGAGAGATAGAGAGATGATAGTTAGAGAGATGATAGAGAGAGATAGAGAGAGAGATGGATGGATGGATGGATGGATGGATGGATGGATGGATGGATGGATGGATGGATGGATGGATGGATGGATGGATGGATGGATGGATGGATGGATGGATGGATGGATGGATGGATGGATGGATGGATGGATGGATGGATGGATGGATGGATGGATGGATGGATGGATGGATGGGTGGGTGGGTGGGTGGATGGGTGGATGGATGGATGGATGGATGGATGGATGGATGGATGGATGGATGGATGGATGGATGGGTAGATGGATAGATGATAGAAAGAGAGATAGAGAGATAGATGATAGATAGATAGACAGACAGATAGATGATAGGTAGATAGACAGACAGAGAGATAGATAGAAAGACAGATAGATAGATAATAGATAGATAGATGATAGATAGCTAGATAGATGATAGATAAATAGATGATTGATGATAGATAGATGATAGATAGCTAGATACATGATAGGTAGATAGACAGATAGATGATAGATAGATGATTGATGGTAGATAGATAGACAGATAGATGATAGATAGGTAGATAGATAGATGATGGATAGATAGATGATAGACAGATAGATGATTGATAGATAGACGATAGGTAGATAGACAGATAGAAGATAGATAGATAGACAGACAGACAGACAGATAGATAGAGATGACAGATAGATAAATGATAGATAGATGATAGATAGATAGATAGATAGATAGATAGATAGATAGATAGATAGATAGATGATAGATGATCGATAGATAGATGATAGGTAGATAGATGATTGATGGTAGATAGATTCGATAGATAGATGGATAGATGATAGGTAGATAGATGATTGATGATAGATAGATAGATAGATAGATGATAGATAGATAGATAGATAGATAGATAGATAGATAGATAGATAGATAGATAGATAGATAGATGATAGATAGATAGATAGATAGATACATGATAGGTAGATAGATAGATGATAGATAGATAGATGACTGATGGTAGATAGATGATTGATAGATGATCGATAGATAGATAGATGATAGGTAGATAGAGAGATAGATGATTGATGATAGATAGAGAGATGATAGACAGACAGACAGATAGATAGAGATAGATAGATAGATGATAGATAGATAGATGACTGATAGATGATAGATAGATAGATAGATAGATAGATAGATGATAGATAGATAGATAGATAGACAGACAGACAGACAGACAGACAGACAGACAGACAGACAGACAGACAGACAGACAGATAGATAGATAGATAGATAGATAGATAGATAGATAGATAGATAGATAGATAGATAGATAGATAGATAGATGGATGATAGGTAGATAGATAGATGATAGATAGTTGATAGATAGATAGATAGATAGATGGATGGATGGACGGATGGATGGATGGATGGATGGATGGATGGATAGATAGATAGACAGACAGATGTTGTCATTAGGTGCCATGAAGTTGGTTCTGACTCATAGAGACACTGTACGACAGAGCAAAACACTGCCCCATCCTGCAACAACCTCGCAATCATTGCTATTCTTGAGCCCATTTTTGCAGCCACTGTGTCAGCCCATCTCCTTGAAGGTCTTCCTCTTTTTTGCTGACCGTCTACTGTACCAAGCATGATGTCATTCTCATCGGACTGGTAACATGTCCAAAGTATATGAGATGAAGTCTTGCCATCTTTGCTTCTAAGGAGCATTCTGGCTGTATTTCTTCCAAGACAAATTTGTTTGTTCTTTTGGCAGTCCATGGTATATGCAATATTCTTCATCCACAGCATAATTCAAAGGTGTCATTTCTTCTTTGGTTTTCCTTATTCATTGTCCAGCTTTCACATGCATATTATGTGATTAAAAACACCATGGCTTGGGTAAGGAAAACCTTAGTCTTCAAGGTGAAATCTTTGCTTTTTAACACTTTAAAGAGGCCTTTTGCAGCAGATTTGCACAATGCAATGTGTCATTTTATTTCTTGACTGCTGCTTCTATGGGTGTTGATTGTGGATCCAAGTAAAATGAAGTCCTTTACAACTTCAATATTATCTCCTTTTATCATGGTGTTATTTATTGGTCCAATTGTGAGGATTTTTGTTTTTGTTAGGTCGAAGTGTAATCCATACTGAAGGCTGGGGTTTTTGATCTTTATCAGTAGGTGGCTCAAGTCATCTTTGCTTTCAGCAAGCAAGGTTTTGTCCTCTGCATATCGGAGGTTGTTAATTAGTCTTCCTCCAAACCTGATATGGCATTCTTTTTCATTAGTGTAGCTTCTTGAATTATTTGCTCAGCATACAGATTGAATAAGTATGGTGAAAGGATACAACTCTGACACACACCTTTCCTGACTTTAAACTATGCAGTATCCCTTTGTTCTGTTCGAATGGCTGCCTCTTGATCTATGTACAGGTTCCCCATGAGCACAATTAAGTTTTCTGGAAAATAGATGATAGATAGAGAGAGAGAGGCAGGCAGACAGGCAGTCAGACAGACAGACAAATAAAGAGATAGGTAGATATAGAAGTGATAGTAGCTTTCAGGAAGACTCTTTGTGATCAAAGGCAAGGGTAAGGTGTACAATGGCAGAAGCTGCAAAGTCTTACAAGAAAAAGTGATTGGTGGGTTCAAACACATCTTTAAATGAATTTGTTGGCTGTAGTGGAGCTCAGGAGCCCTGGTACTGCAGTGGTTAAGAGCTGGACTGCTAACCAAATGGTCAGTAGTTCGAATTCGCAGCTGCTCCTTGGAAACCCTGAGGAGCAATTCTACTCTATCCTATAGGGTCTCTATGAATCAGAACGGACTTAGAGGCTTTGCATTTTTTGGTTTAATGGAGCTCAGAGCAGACAAATTCTTGTCTCTTACTCATTTGCTGAGTAGAATCACAAGTCCACCATTGCATTGCTTTTCTGTTTGAGCAGTGGTCTGATAAACGGTTGCTTTTGTTCCTTCTGGGGTCCCAGACTGCTCATTGCCTTGTGCTCTCCAGACTCGGGGTAACACTGAGGGCATATCCTTGTGAACATTCTCAAGGATCCCCAAATATTTTCTTTATCAACCCGTGGTCACAGGGGTCCTGTCTTATCTTTTTCATGGATTTTTCTTTCTTTCTTTTTTAACAAAGTAATCTTAATAGTGGAAACCCTGGTAGCATAGTGGTTAAGTGCTACGGCTGCTAACCAAAATGTCGGCATTTTTAATCTGCCAGGCGATCCTTGGAAAATCTGCCAGGCGATCCTTGGAAAATCTGCCGGGCAGTTCTACTCTGTCCTATAGGGTCACTATGAGTCGGAATCGACTCAACGGCAGTGGATTTGGTTTTTTTGGTTTAATCTTAACAGTTGCATTGAAAGCTTAGAGGTGTTTTGTGCCTGAGACCACTTCGTAGTTCCATCGTCTGCCAAGGCCCCATCTAGGAGACATGAGATGTATGTGTAGTGAATAGAGTGAGTTCTCACTTGGTTAAATCTGCAAGAGGGCCAGACCGGCAATAACGCAGCTGTCTTTACATAACTCTTTCCAAACATACCCAAGTAAGCACCTCTGACCTAAATACAGCATGCAGCGTTCTTCAACAGCAGCATCTGTGGACGACTAACTTCTTCCTGCTTCAAGGAATGGTGGGAGAAGCATTCAACAGATCCATCACTGCAGGCCACTAAGTGTACCATCCACCTGTGCCGTGGTCATTGCCACAACCTGAGAGATGCAACATCACAGAACAATACAAAATGGGAGGGGGAGCAGACTGTCATTGGTGCAGGCAATAAGGGGTGGATTGTCTGTAGAGATTTTTTTAAACAATAATAAAACTGTCTAAATATTGTTTTCCTTTTGTATTATCACCGCACTCCAGCAACTCTAAACAACGTTAGTGATAAAATCCTCCCTCCTGCCAAGGCCAACCACATCCTTTGCCCCATTCTCCTTTTTAATGCCAGTGCCCCAGGCTATCAGTTGGTTGTGCAGTGGTGGAAAGCACAAGATAATAATTTAGGTGTACAAGAGATTTATATGTGAAATGGAGGCTGAGAACCAGTGCGAGGGACCAAACAGAGAACAGTCTGAATACTCTTGCTAAAAAAAACAGAAGTTTATGTCTCCTTAAAAAATGCATATGAAAGTTTGTTTTTTAAGAAAGTTGATTTCATCCACAGAGTGGGCTTGGTGATAACACTGACTGCACAAAAATCAGAAAAACCTATCTCTTGAAGAAGCGTCAGCATTTGCTTCAGAAGTTAAGAGTAATATATTTTACAGAAGATTGGACACCCCTAACGGTGAGGTTATCACGTATGTAGCTGCAGAAGGTGCACTTACAATATCACTATGTTGAACTAAATTTTTTATTTAAATAAAGTCATCCTTCCTCTAAATTCTTTTCTCTCATTTTCAGTTGTAAGTTTTCCTCTATACATATACAAAGTGAACAATGACTGTTAATGTGTTGGCTCCATTTACAACAGAAGAAATTTGTAAACATAAATAAAAAAAAACAGCAGACTCTCCAAAGAGAAAATGTTCTGGTAATTACAAGAGTGGTTTGAATTTTTCTTATTGAGTTCATGAAACTGGAGTAAAGCTTTTGGAAATGCTTTCTGTCAAAGACGAAGCATCTGAGATTACTGTGAAATCTATTATAATTTCAGTTAAAAAGTTAAATATCGAAGATGAAATTATTTATTACTAAAAAAATTCTAAAATTTGGTGGAGCAAAGCTTTGAGATTTAGAAATAAAAGTTGTAATTAAGAAGCTTGAGGAGAAGAAATATTTTGTAATATGTTGTAGTACATAATTATATGTAGTACATAATCCCTAATTATATACAAAAACGCTGTGATATTCTAAAATCAATATAGAAGCTATAGTTTTATTTATATACTGACAGTTACAGAATACAAAGTATAACACATTTTGTTACAAAGCTGAGGTTGAACATAAAAAATTAATTCAGCATAGAAGTACATACTTTCTCTCTTTGCTGTTCATCATCAATTAAAATTTAGAAATGTCTGAGCCTTTCAAAAGATATGTTTAAGTCAAACTGTTCTACAATGGTATTGAACTTTTTGGAAATAAGTCCTCTAAATTGTAGTTTCATAAGGTTTATTATCAGTTTGAAATACGTAATCAAATTATTCCCCAGAGCACTAAAAATGTCAGCTTTTTTAAGCTTTTAGCAAACTGTGATTATTGAAAACAAAGCTTGCACAGGAAGCCGTTGGAATGTATCTCTACCAAAACAACAGACAGAGAACAAATTAGAGGTAAGCATTTAGACAGTGTATCAGATTTACTTTGGATATTTTGTATCTTCATTTTGAAATATCTCAATTTTGGGGAAGGGTCTTTTAATGGAGGTGTTTATTTGAAAATAATTAAAAATGTTCCTTGAAAAAGGATTTTGGAATTGGAAAAGGGGATCAAAATAGTGACATGTCGCAGGATCCATATGCTGGTTTTGTAATTTATTTTTCAGTATATCTGTGCATCTTAGAGATCATGCAAATCATTCATGTAACTATTGTACTTGTACATTCCCATATACATGCACAGGTATATATGACGACTTGGACTTCACATAAGCACATATGTATGTGTACTGGTACATCTATCTATCTATCTATCTATCTATCTATCTATCTATCTATCTATCTATCTATCTATCTATCTATCTATCTATCTATCTATCTATCTATCTATCTATCTATCTATCTATCTATCTATCTATCTATCTATCTACCTATCTATCTGTCTGTCTGTCTGTCTGTCTGTCTACCTATCTATCTATCATCTATCTATCTATCATCTATCAATCTATCATCTATCTATCTACCTACCTACCTACCTATCATCTATCTGTCTAATCTATCTATCATCTATCTACCTATCATCTCTCTCTCTCTCTATCATCTATCTTTCCATCTATCTATCTATCCACCTGACTATCCATCTGTCTTTCCATCTGTCTATCCATCTGTCCATCCATCTGTCTTTCCATCTGTCCATCCATCCATCCATCCGTCCATCGTCCATCCGTCCATCCGTGCATCATCCATCTATCATCTATCTATCTATCTATCTATCTATCTATCTATCTATCTATCTATCTATCTATCTATCTATCTATCTATCTATCTATCTATCTATCTATCTATCTATCTATCTATCTATCTATCTATCTATCTATCATCTATTATCTATCTGTCTATCATCTATCTATCTATCTATCATCTATCTATCTATCTATCTATCTGTCTGTCTATCATCTAGCTATCATCTATCTAGCCATCTAAAATATAGGTTAATTTTATGTGTTAACTTGGCTAGGTTTTGGTGTCCAGTTGTTGGTCAAACACTAGCCTAGAAGTTGTGGTGAAGTAGTTACTTAAATTAAATCAGTTGGCCTAAGGTAAAGCTAATTATTCTCTATAACGTGGGTGGGCCTCATCCAATCAGCTGAAAGCCTTAAGAGCAAAAAATGAGTTTTCCCTAGAGTGATGCAAATAGCTGATTTATTCAGCTGCTAATGGAAAGTTTAGAGGTTTTGGTGAACCAAGAGACACCTGAGAAGAAAGACCTGATGATCTACTTCTGAAAAACCAGACGTTAAAAAACTTGTGGAGCACATTTCTACTCTGACATACATGGGGTCTCCATGAATCTGAATCAACTAGATGGTAACTAGTATTACTGATATGCTGCCTCCAGAGCATATATAGACATCTTGCCAAAACTCCTTCACTCTTCACTCTTCCTATTGTCCGACCTATGGATTTCGGTCGACTGCAGATATCGCCAACCTGTCACCTGACCCACATATTTTGAACTTGTCAGCTCACTACGATCGCATGAGCTAATTCCTTAGAAAAATAAAATCTATCTGATATCTGCATGATTTAGAGTTAGTAAGGGTGTGCATCAGGGTTGTATTCTTTCGCGACAATTATTCAATGTGTATGCTAAGCAAATAATCTGAGAAGCTAGACTATATGAAGAAGAACTTGGCATAGGGATTAGAGGAAGACTCCCTAACAACTAGCGACATGCAGATGATACAACCATGCTTGCTGAAAGTGAAGAAGACTTGAAGCACTTACTGATGAAGACCACAGCCTTCAGTATGAACTGAACATCAAAAAAAAAAAAAAAAAAAATCCTCAGAACTGAACCGAAAAGCAACATCATAATAAATGGAGAAAAGATTGAAGTTGTCAAGGATTTCATGTTTTTTGGATCCACAATCAACGCCCATGGAAACAGCAGTCAAGAAATCAAATGACGTGTTGCATTGGGCAAATCTGTTGCAAAAGACTTTTTTAACGTGTTAAAACACAAAGATGATACTTTGAGTACTAAGGTGTGCCTGATTCGAGCCATGATATCTTCAGTTGCCTCATATGCATATGAAAGCTGCACAGTGAATAAGGAAGGCCAAAGAATAATTGACACCTTTGAGTTATGATGTTGGCTCAGAATGTTAAGTATAAAATGGACTGGAAGAAGAAGGAACAAATCTGTCTTGGAAGAATTACAGCCAGGATGTACCTTAGAAGCAGGGATGGCTACACTTCGTTTCATGTATTTTGGGCTTGTTATCCAGAGGGCCCAGTTCCTGGAGATGGACATCATGCTTGGTAAAATAGAGGGTCAACAAAAAAGAGGAAGACCCTCAACAAGATGGGTTAACACAGTGGTTGTAACAATAGGCTCAAGCATAATAACAAGGAATGTGAGGATGGTGCAGGAATGGGCAATATTTCGGTCTGTTGTACATAAGGGTCACTATGAGGCAGAACTGACTGGATGGCACCTAACAATAACAACAACATCTAATATATTAACCTGTCTAATACATATTAATATTGCTATTATATATATATATGGTTCTGTCTCTTTAGAGAAGCCTGAGACTGTATATACAAAATGTAAAATGTCTTCAAAAATAGGAAATCTTTACACCTCTACCTTGTTGTCTTGATATGATCTACAATATAGTCAAAGAGTCAGAACTCTTAGGTCCAAGAGAGACTTTTGAGTCTTTGTACATGTCCCAAGCTTTTTTCAGGGTATGTTTTCCCAAATCTTCCAAACCTGTCATACTATGTGAAGGTTTTATTGATATGCTTTTCTTATTCAAGTCAGGCTCATATGGTGATTATATCAAGAATATTTTTCTTCTTTCTTAACTCAAAGTTTTATTTGGAATACTATTTACAAATGTTTGTTAAGAAGCTCGTCATGACATTTCTTTAAACTTCACCATGTCCTGTTCTGCTAATCTTAAAGCCAGTCATTTTGGTCTCACGCTATCAGAAATCATCAGTTTTGTATTTAACTGTGCTTAAAAAGTATGCTTGATACAAAATTCTTATGTGATGTGTTTTTGTGGCACACTCTGACGATATTCCCATTATCTTGCCTGTCAGTAGATGGTGAAACTTAAATAAATATTTCAATCTCCTATTGTAATTGCCAATTTAAGATTTAATAGAGCCATACATTAGTGCTAGGAAGACAAAGAAGTGAGCTTCATCTCTTTCCATACAAAATTACTTTTAGTATAAAAAGAAAGGTTGATTTTTATCTCTCTAAAAAAAAAACCAAACTCACTGCCATCAAGTTGATTCCATCTCATTGAGACCCTACAGGACAGGGTAGAACTGCCCCACAGAGTTTCCAAGGAGCGCCTGGTGGATTTAAACTGCTGACCTTTTGGCTAGCAGCTGTAGCACTTAACCACTAAGCCACCAGGGTTTCAAACTAGCAAACAAGATGTATACAACCTCAATGTACTTAATTGTTAAAAACTCCTGATGAAGTCTATCTTCAAAGATTTGAAACTAATTTGTGGAATAATTAATTGAAAAATAGTATAGACCAATGACTGGATAAATCAAATATATCAACAAGGATCAACATGACCCATGAAAAAAATGTTTGAGTCTTTTTTTTTAATATTAAAGGGTTTTAAGTGCTTTTATATATATATAATTGATAGAGTGTAAACTCTCCGTTTGCTGGTTTATTTACCACCTCAACCCCACTCAAAACTGGGGAGCAAAACAAAGACAAATCCTATAATCTATAATTTTCAGAAAAGCAGAGAAATCTTAGAAAGTTCTTAGAACTATTTAATAAACTACCCTTTCCAGGCACTGTGCTAAACACTGTAAGAACAGGTGTCTGAAACATCCCCTGCTGTGATAGCACTGTCTAGTTGGGTAAATAGCTCAATACACCAGTAAAAGTGAAATCTAACATGAAATGCACTAGAGAATGTATGTAAAAGCCTTCTTTTATGAAAACATCATACTTTTAGAAAATTCCTTGTTTTCCAGAAGGAGCTCTACATATCCTAATATTTTTGCTTGACTTAAACATAGAAGGAAAAAAAAAAAAAAACTTGAAAAGGGAATTCCAGTAGACCATCAACATGTATTTGACAAAGAAAGCATTAAACCAGGCATTATGCAATGAAAAACAAAATATATTCACTCAATTCCCACACTTCTAGTACTTTTGTATTGTTATTATTATTTTCTGTTTCCTCACCTTCTCTGTCTCTGTCATTATTTCCACTCTTATATGTAAGGTCACTGTGAGTCAGAATTGACTCAATGGCAAAGGGCTTTTTTGTTTGTTTTTGTATGTACTTCACAGCTTTTATCCATTTTATTTGTATTTTTAAGAGGCAGACATGTGTGATTTGGGGAGCAACTGAGAATTTTGTAAATTTTAACTATTACTTTAATTATGAGTGGCATCTCTTCCTTTGAATTTATAGACATTTCTGAGTTGAAGGGTCTATTAGGTGTGAAAAGCAAAGCAACACTTAGTGAACTAATTTTTATGATATTGCTTCCTAACAAGTCATTTGCATTTTGTGCTTCAGGAAATGTAACAGTATACTGGATTGTGTGTATTTTAAGTGAAAAAAAATGTTTAATTAAACTTATCAGAACGAGAGGCTTGATGAATTAGCACATTACATTATTCATCAAGAGTATTGCTGAGTGTTCAATATGCTTAATGGGTTCATCTGGTTAACTTTCTGCATTCTTACTATTAGCAATGGAATGACTAAAATTAGACTCCTGATGGTCACTGAGGAATGACTAGTGTGATCCTCATTAACATCAGTTACCTTTACAATACTTAAAGCAAGGCGTGTTATAGTCAAGTTAATTATATTCTTCTTCTCTGTGTGAAGAAAATTACAGCATTTAAGTTATCAAAATCAGTTATAGGTACGGTATATGTCAGCTTAGTCTAAGTAATGCTGCAGTGACAAACAATTGCAAAATCTTAATGACTTAAAACAACAAAAGCTTATTTGTTGTAAGCAAGAATGTTTGTTGTGGTCCAATCCTGGCTGTAGTCTCCCTCCTCTACATTTTGAGACTCTGCGTAAGAAGCTATGAGTCAGACTCAACTTAATGGCAATGAGTTGATGGGCTTAAGAAGCTGCCCCTATCTGAGTCAAGTTGTCTTCTGACAGACACGCAAGAATGATGGTTCTTCCACTCATATTTAATTGGTTAACTATAGTCACATTACAATGGGGTGAGAGGTTTAATTCCACAATAAGTAGGGGACAGTAGAAATTAGTGGTAATTTTTTTATTTTGAAAATAGTATATTTCATCTCTGGGACACAGAGCAGAGAATGTCTGAGTTGTCCCAGCTCCCTTTAATGGCTTTTGGTCAAAGTTCTCCTTCTGGTAGAAAGAATTACTATTTTAATCAGTTAAGAAGTAATTCTATGCATTTATTGAGGACTTTATCTTTGGTTTATAATTATCCATTCCATCCTTGTTCTTGCGATTATTCTGAGGTATTTCATTCATATTGATAACACATTAAAAAAAAATGAAGAACATGTTTTTTTTAGTCTTCTTTTGCCAAAAATGTTCATCTATGTTTCACTTCAAATCTAATCCCATGCTTTCACCGGGGATAGCAAGCACATTACACATACAAGCAAATACAAGCATCTATTCCCTTGTCTATACTCATGCATGACCTCAATAACGAATGTTAGCATCCTTTTAAATAGAATCTAGAAAGTGACTTTTTCATTTCTCTGAAGGTAGTATTTTAAGTGGGCATACCAAGCAACTGGGATTAACATTTAGGAAGAAGCCTATTTGCTTTCTTATTCATATCTTTATTATCAATAATTAAAGAAAAAAAAAAAACTACCCCTTTGTTTCCCTGAAATTAAAAGCGTCCTAGTATCTGTCACCAGCAACCCCTCCTCCTTCACAGTATTACTCTAAACATATCCCCATTCTCCTTGAAGGACCTTTAGTCCCTCAAATTCATCCTTTTCTCCCAATCTGCATGCCACTTTTGACCTCACACCCTTCTCCAATAAGCTGAACTCCTTGATCAATTACTTTGCCAGGGCTCCAAATTTAAAGGGGAGAGAGGCTGGCAATTGATTTCCACTCTTTCTGTTTCCACGTTGGGTCATCTGCTAAACTAACATCCCTGGTCCTCTCTCTACTTGTCACATATATTTACTTATAGAAAGAGAGCAAATCATCTCTGAGTTTAAGAGAAGGAACTGGCATGCTTGATTCAGCTTTTTCCCTTTGAGGAATCAGACTATTTACATAAATCTTGCACAATTACAGTGAAACCTGTGGTAGCTGGAACTCAATGGGACTGCCTTGTTTTTCGCAGTCTTGCAAGTTTTCTGCCTTTGAAAGGTTGCAGTCTTATCATGTTTCTATCACTCATTTTAGTGGAAAATATTTGAGTTTTTCTTTTCTGATGAGTTTTCTCCTCACACAGTTTCCAGCTTTCTCAGGTTTTACCGTATCTGCTCTCCGCCTTAAGGAAAGAGGCCTGTCCCTAAACGGTAAGATTTGCAAGTAGTTAATCAGCTGTACTAATGATGGGTAAGTACATCTAATTTAGGGGTGAGGAGCTAGCAATTTGACTGGTTGCAGAAAGAAAGTTGTATTTTACAATCAGTTTTCAGGGTAATAGATGTGATATTTTATTTTTATTATTCACATTCCTCTACCTTTCCCTCAATTTTTATTACTCTTGAGTAAGAAAGCGTTATTTATTTGGATTCTTTAACCCCTAATGCAAAATATTCACATCCTTTTGTCCTTCCATTGATTTGCCCTATAAACCCCAAATCCTTCTGTCATGGATCAAACTGCATCCTCCAAAAATACTTGTCAACTTGGGTAGGCCATGATTCTCAGTATTGTGTGATTATCCCCCATTTTGTGATGTGTTATAAATCCTAACGTTTGCCTGTTGTTAATAAGGCAGGATTAGGTCATGTCAATGAGGATTAAGTTATGTTTGTTATATTAATGAAATAGGATTAGGGTGGAATGTATCTTGAATCACCACCCTTCACCACTCTACAAGAGATAAAAGCAGAGAGAAGTGAGCACAAAGAGAGGGACCTAGTATCACCAAAAAGGAAGTGCTAGGAGCAGGGCATATACTTTAAAACTGGGGTCTCTTCACTGAGAACCTCCTAGACCCAGGAAAAGATTAATGCCAAGACACATGAAAAATTCCAAGGAAAGCCAGGCCCAGAGATGTTCAAAGGAGACAAAGGCCTTTCCCCAGAGCCAAGAGAGAAAGCTTCCCCCTAGATCTCATGCCCTGAATTCAGACTTCTAGCCTCCAAAAACCATGAGAGAACATATTTCTATTTGTTAAAGCCATCCTCTTGTAATATTTTTGTTATAGCAGCACTAAGTAACTAAGACAACTTCTTTCTCGTATCTGTGTTGCTGAGAATTTCTAGGAGAAATGATATAGTTCTGTGAAAAAATATAATTACACCTTTAGAGTCTCTGTAAATCTCATCTCAGCAAGACATTAACCACTGCTTAGGTAGCAGAGAAGGAATTAAGAGGCTGAGCTCTAGAGTTAAGACTATCTTGACTCCTTTACCTCCAGTATTGAACCTTGAGACTGTACTTAAAATCTCTGTGCTTCAACTTTCTCATCTCTAAAACTCAGATATTATAGTATTTACCTCAGGTGGTAGTACTAAATATTAATTGAGATAATACATGCACAGTGCTTAAGTCAGTGCTGGAAATAATGTCAAGTTATTTTTGTTTGGCAATTATGTTATGTGTCATATCCGTCACCCAACCCAGCTAGGACATATGTCAGATCACTTATCTAGCCTTATCCTTTTCCATAGCTCTTTATATTTATCAAACTATTCCACCTGAAGAGAGTGCATGGAAAATGTGTGCTGAAAACTGAACTACCCAACATAGGCTTCTATGAACGCCAGCACCACACACATACATGTATCTGTGCCTTCTGCACTAGGCTAATATTCTGCTAACAGATACTTCATCAAGAAAAGAAAACTTCTATTGTGAAATGCAGTCTAAAAGATACTCTATTTTTATCCCTTTCTAATTAATCAGTTTATTTCATAATGCTATCCACATCCCACATGCCACTCTCAAGAACCTCTCAAAATATCCCTGTGATTTTCACCTGTCATTACTCCTGCTACTGTTCCCATTGAATCAATATTCCACCAATGTCCATCTGGAAAATGTTCATATTTGTGGACTCAAATACAAAATTTGGAGTTTAATAAAATAGTTTCCCTAATACAATTCTCCCAGATTAGTATGTGATGCTCCCTTCTCTGAACCTTTATTACATTCTAGGCAGTCTATTCTCACAGTACCTATACTACATTATTTTTCAAATTTCACTGTATTACATGATTTTCTCCTTTGAAAAACAGGAAAAACAGTTCTACCTCACAGACTTGATATGAACATTAACTAAAATAATAAAATAAAGCAAGCAAAAAACACTCTAATAGTAAAACCTAAGCTACTCCAAAGAAGACATTGTTGAAAGATACAGGAAGTAGCCAGAGGGGGGGAAAAAAAAAAGAATTAAGGACTTACACAAAGTTTGATAATTCTGGAAGTGTTTTCTTACTCCGAATCTGCACAATTGACTGACTTATCAACGGAGAATAAGGAACTTCTGGACAACAATTGCTTATATTTTGAAGACCATATCACTACTATAGTTAAAAATAACCAATACTTATAACTAAAATAACTAAATGTCCCTAGGTGGTGAAATTATTTGTGCTTGACAGCTAGCCTAAAAGTTGGCAGTTCAAACCCACCCAGGTTGCCATGGAAGAAAAATCCTAGCGATCTGATTCTATTAAGATCCCAGACAAGAAAACCCCATGGAGACCGTGGTCACTATGAGTTGGAATTGACTCAACGGCAATTAACAAAATATATAACTAAAATTGAAGAAGACTAAAACCCACCAACCAAAGACTATAATATAGAAATATGACTTTTTACAGAAATGAAGTATCTAAAATTATACAGGAAATATTAAAGAGATATACCTCGGCCAGTTGGATTCAAACTTGTTATAAAAAAATTTTATCCAGGGAGGGTAATTAAAGTATGTAGACGTAATGATGCTTTAATGGGCTTTTTTCTGTTTGGTTTTTGTTTTTCTGTTTGGTCGTAACATAAGCTCACAGTACAATATGTGATGAGGAGTTTTTAATTCAAGTTCTATTGCAACTCATAACTTATCCTGAGAAAACATCCATTGATCCATTGAAAGAGAGGGAAAAGGGGACACATTATAAGGACACAAGTTTTAGAGTTAGAGAATCTGGTTCATGCGAAACTTTACAAACCACTAACTGTGGGATCCTGAGTTGTTACTCAACCTCTCTTGTGCACAACTGTAAATTTATTTATTAATAATATCTTCTTGCAAAGGCATTCAGCTGTGTGGATCATAAGAAATTACGGATAATATTGCAAAGAAGGGGAATTCCAGAACACTTAATTGTGCTCATGAGGAACCTTTACATAGATCAAGAGGCACTTGTTCAGACAGAACAAGGGGATACTGATTGGTTTAAAGTCAGGAAAGGTGTGTGTCAGGGTTGTATTCTTTCACCATACTTATTCAAACTGTATGCTGAGCAAATAATCCTAGAAGCTGGACTATATGAAGAAGAACAGGGCATCAGGATTAGAGGAAGACTCATTAACAGCCTGCATTATGCAGATAACACAACTTTGCTTTCTGAAAGAGAAAAGGACTTGAAGCACTTACTAATGAAGATCAAAGACCACAGCCTTCACTATGGATTGCACTTCAACAAAAAGAAAACAAAAATCCTCACAACTGGACCAATGAGCAACATCACGATAAAACGAGAAAAGACTGAAGATGTCAAGGATTTCATTTTACTTGGATCCACAATCAACAGCCATGGAAGCAGCAGTCCAGAAATCAAAAGACGCATTGCACCAGGCAAATCTGCTGCAAAGGACCTCTTTAAAGTGTTGAAGAGCAAAGATGTCACCCTGAAAACTAGGGTGCGCCTGACCCAAGCCATGGTATTTTCAATAGCCTCATATGCATGTGAAAGCTGGACAATGAAGAAGGAAGACCAAAGAAGAATTGATGCCTTTGAATTGTGGTGTTGGCAAAGAAAATTGAATATGCCATGGACTGCCAAAAGAATGAACAAATCTGCCTTAGAAGAAGTACAACCAGAATGCTCCTTAGAAGCAAGGATGGCGAGACTGCATCTTACATACCTTGAACATGTGGACAGGAGAGATTGGTCTCTGGAGAAGGACATCATGCTTGGCAAAGTACAGGGTCAGCAGAAAAAAGGAAGACCCTCAATGAGGTAGATTGACACAGTGTTTGCGACAAAGGGCTTGAACACACTTGCTGTTATTATGAAGGCACCAGACTGTATGTTTTGTTCTGTTAGACTTAAGGTAACTATGTGGCTGAAACAATGAGCTCAAGCATAACGATTGTGAGGATGGCCCAGGACCAGGCGTTGTTTCATTCTGTTGTGCATAGGGTCGCTAAGAGTTGGAACTGACTCAACAGCACCTAACAACAACAACAAGTATCTTCTTCAAAAGATGACTAAATTAATTAACATGGTAAGATCTTAGAAGAGAACCTGGCACATGTTAAGCATTCAATAAATACTCTTCATTTATCAGCCACATTTTGTTTTGTTTTTAATTTGTTTTGTTTTACTGTTTGTTTTGGATAATGGACCATGCCAGGTACTATAGAACTTATGTTCTTGATATGTTATTAGTGTGAAAATTGCATATTTTATACTAGGGTAACAACGGACCTGAAATCTCAAATATTCATACTGTATTAGTAGCACTTTCCCAGTAAGCACCTGATTTATACATTATAAACTATAAAGCTTATAAAAATTGCTTATAATATTATTATAACTGCTAAAGGTTTTTGTAAAAATATTTTGAACCAAATCAAGTGAATAAAGAGAATACTCTTAATAACCCAAGGTAATGTATTATAGCAATATAGAGTGAATAATATTTGAATCATAAAAATTAAATTAAATTATTTTAGTCTGCACAAGAAAGGATTGTAAAAATATTTTTATATATCTTAAAAATATTAAAAGGAGCCTTCTAATTAATGGTTTCTGCTTATTTTTCTATTCTTTTGCTCCAAACATATATATATATATATATAAAATAGAGATTCATTTTAAAAAATTATCTGATGCTTGTATTTTTGGATATTAAGATCTAAAGTCAGATACTGTATCTAAAATTGGATTACTGCTAGTAATTTTAATTTTAGATATGCATTAATGCAATAATAGGCAAATTTAGACTTTTTCATTGATTGAAATGTATCATTCTGAGTAAACTCTACTTACTGGTAAATCCACATTTCTCAAGATGAAAAAATTGAAGAAAAGATTCAAACCTCGAGTTGCAGTACTGGAGAATTCTGTGGGCAACATATAGAAAGACTCAGGAAGCATCAAAAGAAGATGAAAAGAATACACAGTCACTGAACCAAAATTAACTGGTTGACATTCAACCATTAGAGGAGGTAGCATTTGATCAAGAGCTAGTGGTACTGAAGGAAGAAGCCCAAGCTACTCTGAATGCATTGGTGAATATCAAAGCTCTAGATATTGATGGAATACCAATTGAGATCCTTCCACAAACAGACGCAACCCTGGAACCTCTCACTCATCTATGCCAAAATATTTGGAAGACAGCCACCTGATGCACCAATTGGAAGAGATCCATACATGCACTCATTTGAAAGAAAAGTGATCCAATGGAATGCGGAAATGTCAAATATCAATAATATCACATGCAGGTAAAGTTTTGCAGAAGATAATTCAAAAACAGTTGCAGCTGCATATCAGCAGAAACTGCTAGAATTTCAATCCAGATTCAGAAGAGGACAGAAATGAAGGATATCATTTCTAATGTCAGATGAATCTCAGCTGAAAGCAGAGAATATCATAAAGATGTTTAATTGTGTTTTATTGACTACACAAAGGCATTTGACTGCGTGGATCATAACAAATTATGGACAACATTGCAAACAATGGGAATACCAGAACACTTGATTGTGCTCACGTGGTACCTTTACATAGGTCAAGAGGCAGTTGTTCACTTAGAACAAGGGAATACTGCATGGTTTATAATGGGAAAAGTTATACATCAGGGTTGTATATTATCACCATACTTATTCAATCTGTATACTGTCCAAATATCCAAAAATATCGATTATATGAAGAAGAATGTGACATCAGAATTGGAGGAAGACTTATGAACAACCTGTTGTTTTTGTTAAGTGCCTTCTAGTCAGTTCCAACTCATAGTGACAGTATGTACAATAGAATGAAACACTGCCCAATCCTGCACCATCCTCACAACCATTGTTATGCTTAATCCCATTTTTAGAGACATTGTGTCAATACATCTTGTTGAGGGACTTCCTCTTTTTCGCTGACCCTCCACTAAGCATGATGTCCTTCCCCAGGGACTCGTCCCTCCTGATAACAAATCCAAATTATGTGAGCAGAAGTCTCACCATCCTCGCTTCTAATGAGTATTCTGGCTGTACTTCTTCCAAGACATATTTGTTTGCTCTTCTGCAATCCATAGTACATTCAATATTCTTCACCAACACCATAGTTAAAAGGCTTCAATTCTTCTTCGGTCTTCCTTACTTATTATCCAGCTTTCACATGTATATGAGGCAATGGAAAACACCATGGCTTGGATCAGGTTCACCTTAGTCCTTAAAGTGACATCTTTGCTTTTTAACAATTTAAAGAGATCATTTTGCAGAAGGTTTGCCTAATGCAATGCATCATTTGATTTCTTGACTGCTGCTTCCATGGGCATTGATTATGAATCCAAGTAAAATGAAATCCTTTACAACTTCAATATTTTCTTTGTTTATCATGATGTTCCTTATTTGTCCAATTGTGAGAATTTTTGCTTTCTTTATGTTGAGATGTAATCCATACTGAAGGCTGTGGTCTTGGATCTTCATCGATAAGTGCTTTCAGCAAGCAAGGTTATGCACTCTGCATATCAGAGGTGGTTAATGAGTCTTTCTCCAATCTTGATGCCAAGTTTTTCTTCATATAGTCTAGCTTCTCAGATTATTTGCTCAGCATCCAGATTGAATAGCTATGGTGAAAGGATACAACTTTGACACACAACTTTCCTGACTTTAAACCATGCAGTATTCCCTTGTTCTATTTGAATGGCTGCCTTTGGTCTAAGCACAGGTTCCTCAAGAGCATAATTAAGTCTTATGGGATTTCCATTCTTCCAATGTTATCTATAATTTGTTATAAGCCATACAGCCAAATGCCTTTACACAGCCAATAAAACACAGGTAAACATCTTTCTGGTATTCTCTGCTTTCAGCCATAATCCATCTGACATTAGCAATGTTATCCCTTGTCCCATATCCTCTTCTGAATCCAGCTTGAATATCTGACAGTTCTCTGGTGATATATGCTACAACTGCTTTTCAATGATCTTCAGCAAAATTTTACCTGTGTGTGATATTATTAATGATATTGTTTATTAATTGCTACATTCTGTTGCATCACCTTTCCTTGGAATGGAAAAAATATGGATCTCTTCCGGTCGGTTGACCAGATAGCTGCCTTTCAAATTCCTTGGCATAGATGAGTGAGCACTTCTAGCACTGCATCCATTTGCTGAAACTTCTCATTTGGTATTCCGCCAATTCCTTGAATTGTTTTTCACCAATGCCTTCAGTGCAGCTTGCACTTCTTCCTTCAGTACCGTCAGTTCTTGATCTCCTGAAATGGTTGAATGTTGACC
Source organism: Elephas maximus indicus (assembly GCF_024166365.1). Classification (NCBI taxonomy): domain Eukaryota; kingdom Metazoa; phylum Chordata; class Mammalia; order Proboscidea; family Elephantidae; genus Elephas; species Elephas maximus. Next base: position 135,514,040 of record NC_064822.1, on the reverse strand, counting down.
AGTTCTTTTTGGTACAGTGACTCTGTGTGTTCTTTCCATCTTCTTTTGATGCTTTCTGTGTTGTTTTGTATTTTCCCCTAGAATCCTTCAATATTGAGCCTCAACACTTGAGTTTTTCTTCAGCTCTTTCAGCTTAAGGAATGCCGAGAGTGTTCTCTTTTGCTTCTCTATCTTCAGGTATTTGCACATTTCATTATAATTCCTTACTTTGTCTTCTCAAGACTCCTTTTGAAATCTTCTGTTCAGCTCTTTTACTTCATCATTTCTTCCATCTGCTTTAGCTACTCTACATTCAAGAGCAACTTTCAGAGTCTCTTCCAACATCTATTTTGGTCTTTTCTTTCTTTCCTCTCTTTTTAACAGCCTCTTGCTTTCTTCATTTATTAAGTCCCTGATATCATTCCACAACTCGTCTGGTCTATGGTCATTAGTATTCAGTGTGTTAAATCTGTTCTTGAGATGGTATCTAAATTAAGGTGGGATGTATTTAATGTCAAACTTTCGTTCTTGTGGACTTGTTCTAACTTTCTTCAACTTCAATTTGAACTTGTATGTTAGCAATTGATGGTCTGTTCCACAGTTGGCCCCTTGCATTGTTCTGACTAATAATACTGAGCTTTTCCATTGTCTCTTTCCACAGGCGTAGCAGATTTGATTCCTGTATATTCCTTCCAGTGAGGTCCATGCGTATCATCACCACTTATGTTGTTGAAAAAAACGTATGTGCAATGAAGAAGTCATTCGTCTTGCAAAATTCTATCATTCGATCTCCAGAATCATTTCTATCACCGAGGCCATATTTTCTAACTACCAATCCTTCTTCTTTGTTTCCAACTTTTGAATTCCAATCCCCAGTAATTATCGATGAATCTTGACTGCATGTTTGATCAATTTCAGGCTTCAGAAGTTGGTAAAAATCTGCAGTTTCTTCATCTTTGACCTTAACAGTTCATTTGTAAATTTGAATAATAGTCATATTAACTGATCTTCCTTGTAGGGGTATGGATATTATCCTATTGCTGACAGTGTTGTACTTCAGGATAGATCTTGAAATGTTCTTTTTGACGATGTTTGCAGCTATTTCTTCTTATTTAGAGTCATGCCACATCAGCAAATGCAGGTCCCAAAACTTGACTCCATCCATGTCATTAAGGTCAACTCTACCTTGAGGAGGCAGCTCTTCCCCAGTCATCTTTTGAGTGTCTTCCAACCTGAGGGTCTCATCTTCCAGTATTATATCAGACAATGTTCCATTGTTATTCGTAAAGTTTTCATTGGCTATTTTTTTCATAAGTAGGCCTTTCTTCCTAGTCTGCCTTAATCTGGAAGCTTAGCTGAAACTTGTCATCCTTGGGTGACCTTATTGGTATTTGAATACCAGTGGTGTAGCTGCCAGCATCACAGCAACAAGCAAGCTCTCAAAGTATGGCAAACTGACAGATGCGTGGGGATATTAATAACCTTCAACATGCAAAAGACACAACCTTGTTTGCCTACAGTGAAGATAACTCAAAGCACTTACTGATGAAGACTATATCCTTCCATATGGATTATACCTCAACATAAAGTAAACAAAAATACTGATAATTTTATAAACTAAGCAAAATCATGATAAATGGAGAAAATATTAAGGTTGTCAAAGATTTCATTTTGCTTGGATCTACAATCAATGCCCCAGGAAACGGCAGTCAAGAAATCAAATGATGCACTGCATTGGGCAAATCTGTTTAAAAGTCCTCTTTAAAGTGTTAAGAAGCAAAAATATCACTTAAGTGAGAAACTGCACCTGTCCCAAACCATGATATTGTCAATGGCCTCGTAAGTGTGTGAAAGCTGGACAGTGAAAAGGGAAGACTGAAGAAGAATTGACACATTTGAATTACAGTGTTGTCAAAGAATATTGAATATACCGTGGACTGCCAGAGGAATGAACAAATCTGTTTTGGAAAGAGTTCAGCCACTATGCTTCTTTGAAATGAGGATAGCAAAACTTCCTCTTCCTTACCTTGGACATGCTATTAGGAGGAATCGATCTCTAGAGAAGGACATCATACTTGGTAGTCAGTCAGTGGAAAAAAGGAAGGCCCTCGATGTGATGGATTGACACAGTGTTTGCAACAAAGGGCTCAAACACACTTGATGTTATGATGAAGGCATTGGACTGGACAATCTTTTGTTCTGTGAAACTTAAGGTAGCTATGGATTGTGGCGACCTCTAAGGCATGTAACAACAACAACATGGCTAAATTCTTAAGTGCTAACAAGAGAAAATTATTTATATTCAATATTTAAGAGACTTTTCTAAATTTATTATTCTTTATTCAGAAACATCATTCTAAGCAATTACGATTTAAATATCAATACTGTCATTTTATAGATTTTTTTCTCCATACAGTATAAAACCCACTAACAGAGAAAGTAATTTGTGAAATTGCATTTTGAAACTAAAAGTCCATAACTAATTTCTAATAAAACACAACAAAATGTAGAATTTTTAAAGAGCCATTAAAAGCATTCAGATGCATTAACTATTTTTAGCTCAATTTTCTAAGACACTTAGAAGAAATTGTTCAGACAGGGATGTTAAAATTCTAGCTTAATTTATCACATTTATTAGCTTAACTTTGGTGCTTGTCACTATATGCATAAACCCATTATCCATTACAGTCAAGTTCATTCTGACTCATAGTGACCTTACGGGCCAGAGTAGAACTGCCACATAGAGTTTCCAAGGAGTGATTGGTGGATTTGAACTGCTGACCTCCTGGTTAGCAGCTGAGCTTTTAATCACTACACTGCCAGGGCTCCACGATATGCATAGTCAGATATATTTGCTTCTTTTTTTCCCACCACTGGTCATGTATCTTACCTTATTTTAATGAAAAAGAAAAGAAGAGAAGTTTCTTGGTGACTGCCTCTCTCATGTACTTCATTACTATCCATGCGCTGAGGAGATACAAAGATGGTTAAGATATAGATGTATACTTGTTTGGGGAGCTAAATACATAGGAAAAAAAAAAGCTCAAATGGAAATTATGAAGTTATAAATGGCATGAACTTCAGAGGAAGGCTTAACTATTCTGCCCAAAGAGCTCAGGGAAGGTTACATGATGGAAGAAGCCTTTAGATGAGCAAACTGGTCAACTGGACAGCTAGAGATAGAAAGGGAAAGGATTTAAGTAGAGGGATTAATTTGTGTACCAGGATGGAAGGAGAAATTGTGGGATATTGAGTGGGAGTGACTAATGTTTGCCTATACAGATGGTACATGCAAATGAGAAACAGGAATTGAGGTGGGAATGATAAATGGAGAGCAGATCAAGAAACATTAGAATAACAATCTAACAAATTTGTGGGTAATTCGTGAGGCAACAGGAACCTGTGTGATATTTTGAGCAGGAAGCGAAATGTTCAAAGGAAAAACAGACATAACGGAGATATAGGACACACACTTAAACTGGGCATACTTGTGTTTCAATTCTAACTGTAAATTGAAGAAACTGAGTCTCAGTTTCCTCATCTGTTGTTGCTAGTTGTCTGCCACCTAGTCAGCTCTGAGTCATGGCAATCTTATGTACAACATTATGAAACATTGCTCGGTCAAGCACTATCTTCATGATCTTTGATGTTTCAGCACATTGTTGCAGTTATTGTGTTGTCCATCTCATTGAGGATTTTCTGTCATTTTTGCTGGCGCTCTACTTTACCAAACTTGATACTCTATTCCATTCTATTCTATTCTATTCTATTCTATTCTATTCTATTCTATTCTATTCTATTCTATTCTATTCTATGCTATTCTATGCTATTCTATGCTATTCTATGCTATTCTATGCTATTCTATGCTATTCTATGCTATTCTATGCTATTCTATGCTATGCTATGCTATGCTATGCTATGCTATGCTATGCTATGCTATGCTATGCTATGCTATGCTATGCTATGCTATGCTATTCTATTCTATTCTATTCTATTCTATTCTATTCTATTCTATAACTCGTCCATAATAAGCAAGAAGAAGCCTCACCATCCTTGCTTCTAAAGAGCATTCTTCATCTGTAAAACTTTTGAATTATATATTAACGAGTCATGAAAATCAATTTATATAATATATGTGAAGAATCTATGTGCAATGATGGGCAGATAATAGATTTCAATAAATAGTAGTTAGTCTAACAACAAGCACGATGAGGAATCAATCAGTCCCTGGAGAAACTTCGCACAGGGAAAAATCAATAATGGAATATTACTACAGTTAAAAATAAAGATTTTATTTTTAAAAAATAAAATGGGATTGGCAAGCAGGAATTGAAAGAATACGATACATGAAGACTCTCTAGAAGATAAGATGTCTGTGGGGATAATGTAGAGAGGAATGGGAGATGATACAAATATTTTGAAATTTTTTGACTGGGAAAAGCCCTTGTCATGCAGAGATAGGAAAAGAAACAGGTTAAGGGATTTAGCTTAGAAGTTGCTTATTTTGAGGTTGATTTTATGGTGCTGGTGAGATGCTCAGGTGACAGCTGTGGAATTGGAGCTTAGTGAACAGAGCTCAGATAAATTTAGAGTGGCAGTTGTGAAGAAAAAGGACAAAAATCTAGATGGGAAGTTAGAAGTCAGAGGCTAAAATTCAGTGTTATGATTTTCCTATGCCTTTAAAAAAATTCCTATTAGGTTCCATTTTATTTTCTGAAAAGTAACAATAGTTTATCTCAAATCATTATCACAAAATTAAATGATATATGGTTTATTACTGAATGCATGTCAATCTGAAGTTCAATACTCAAATACAAATCTTTAATAATTCTTGAGATCTTGTAATGAAGCTAGCAATATTATAATTCTTCTGGTGCAATAATTGATTTAATTTTCACAGATATTAGATTATACATTGGGAATATATCATAATTTACTCAATAAATGCCCTATTGATGGGCATTTGGACTGTCTTTAATCTTTTCCTAATCCAAATAATATTAGAACAAATAAACTTGTGTGTGTATATATGTATATATATACATATATACATTTGTAGGGGTGGATTTTCAGAATATATTCACAGAAATGGGTAAATGAAAATGTAGTGATGTTAAGGTATTGCTGATTCCCTTTCCAAAACAGTTTCTGGAATTCACATCAGCAATGTATGAAAGTACCTATTTCTCCACAGCTTCTCCAGAAGAATGTATTGTCAAACTTAGATTTTTGGCCATCTGACAGTTTAGAAATGAGTTCTCAATGTAGCTTTAATGTTCATGTCTCTTATCATATGTGTGTTCAAGCATTTACACATATGCTGGTTACCTTTATATTTCTATAAAATCTGTCTCCATTACTTTACCCTATTTTTAGGAAAATTTTCTTCTAAACTTTTAAAAGTCTGTTCATATTTGATTATTGGAGTCCTGGTGGCACCATTGTTTTGATTGTAATATGAGTTGTTAATTTTTTTAATTACATTTTTTTGACATGCAAGACATTTTTATTCAAAACTACATGTTTAAATCAAGAACTTCATTGAATTATTGTGTGGATTTTTATAAAAAGAACTTACTTTCTATTAAAAAATTTGAATCTGATTGCTGGAACACCCACACACTATGAAAAACATTATATCACAGTTTTAATCTTGGCATTTTTTACTAATTTGCTTTTAACAGTCTAGACTTTTCTCCTTAAATTGTGCTAGAATTATTAAAATCAGAATGATCGGTCTCTTAAATATTTGTTTATTACACAAGAAGGACTTTAAAATAATCTAATTTCACCACAAATAAAATGCTCAAAGTTAATTTGTAAAGCAGGTTATACAAAGAACCCTGAGAATGTTAAGATATTTTATTGCTTAGAAAGGAATTCAGATCATTGATTCTAATGCAGTCAGATCAGTTGCAGAAGCTGCTTGATGCCCCTTCTTCTCCCCTTTAGCCTTAGTAGCGTGATTTCAATTTTGTTAAAGCTAGAATCCAATTGCAATAAACATACTACATTTTTTTCAGTCCCTTTTTGCAGCCTATTGTGTCACATAACTAAGCTTTCTTCACCTGAAACACGGAGAAGATAATTAGAGCTTTAGCAGCTTTGATTATGGAAAGCACTTTAGGATGGAAACCATGTATAAGGACAGTAGAGCAAAAAAATTAGGATACTGGCCATAGAAATTAAAAACAAAACAAAACAAAAAATCTGTGTAGTTCTCCACAGCTTATCTCTGCACTTGAAGAAGAAAGAAAAATACCCACCTCTTATTAATCAACTGTTTTTTATTGTTTTCAGTTCTATGGAGCAAATGTATACTATGAACTGATACATAGAATTCACGTGTAACTCTTGAAATATCATGAAGTGCTTTAGGTTTTTTTTTTTTTTCTTTAGCTCATCTAAAACAGAATAAAAATGAATTCCAAGGTATCAGGAATTCATATTTAAGACTGATACACTCCAAAACTTAAATATAAATTAGACTTCAATAACCATTGAATTAAATAATAAGAAGAAATGTGAGAGATTATGTAGTGCCATTTCTCTGTCTTGAGTTAATATTAAGGGTATTATCCCTGTTGCTTTCTTGTTCAACATGTCCCATTTTAATTTTGCAAGAATTCGGTCTACTCTACTCCCTTTGTTTTGATGGCTGCTTTACTACAAGATCTTGAGTTCTTTACATGTTCTCCTAATTCACAGACTTAAGAATTTCTATTTCTGTTAGTATAAATCGATGCCTTTTCCATCTCTCTTACAACCTGATCAGTGAGGCTAGTATTTCCCTTACTTTTAGATGCCAGTCTAAATTTCTCATTTACCTTTTAGAGAAACCCCAATTTCTGTTGTCCATATTCTTCATTCCCAAAATGTATCACACCTTATCTCTCAAGTTAACTTGATAAAAGGCCATATGCATATATATACATATTTAACTACAGTCTAATAATATTAAGATTTTTAATTTTTTTCTGCCATATTTATAAATTTAATTTATATATTGAACAGTAACATGATGTCATATAATTTTAGTTGATCAATGTATAGCATTTCTTATTGACAACTAAGAGCTCATGTGGACATTAAAATATCTCATCACAATTCGTGTTATCTGTCCATTTTTAACATCCATATTGATTGATGGCTGTTTTTATATCTTCAATTTATTCTAATTGAGTGCATTTTTTTTTTCTTTATGAAATTCAAATGGTCAAAATCTACAGAGTGGATTATCCTTTTTTCTTTTTACTATTCCACCTTTTAACCCTGATTATCTGTGAAATTATTGTTGGTATCTGGCAATTCCAACAAACTTTAGTTTCAAATGGACATTTGCAGCCCAAGACATGGAATCAGATATTCTTACAGGAGCTTCGGTCTGTTTTAGGTTAAGAGATTTGTCAGTCAAAAACATACACACATATATAAAATACCTTGCTCTATTTTTTTTATTATTATTATTCCTACCCACCACCTTTTGATGTTTGGGTTAAAATTATAAATTTTAATATTAAATGCCCCACAAATGAAAATTCTCATTTGAATTTTGTGAAATCATGTGAATAATCACTTTTTATTAATACAAGATGTGAGCTATGTAAGTCACTTTTTCAGCTCATGAGTATGGGCTCAAGCCAATATTCTAAAATAACACGGAAGTTTTTTTTTTTTTTACACCAATATTAAATCTTAGAGGATATGTTTTCAGTAACCTTTTTTTCGGGGGGGGGGGTGCTAGCTTCCATATTACTTCATTTTTATCTCACTAGGCAAGATTCTAGCCAGACTTTCTCAAAATAAACTTTGAGTCTGAAAACAAACAAAAAAATGATGTTTTAAAACCACTGTAGCTTCATTTTTTGAGACAATAGCAATTAGTATATTTGAGAAATGTGAATTATCTTGCAAATAATAGAACAATTCATTTTAATTTCTTATAACTTAAGCACAAATATTTTCCCATGCCAGAATTCAGAATAAGATTTCTGTTGAACACTAATGATTAATTCAACTAGTTCCCCATAATTTGGAGAAATCTCCGTCTCAAAGCCAAGTTTATTTGCTGGCAAATATGTATAACACATAAACTTCAGAACAGCTTAAAATCATAATGTATAGCCAGCACAATTAATACTGAGTAATATCAACTTTTAAAGTTATATTTTTCTTGTAACCTCCCTTTTTAAATTTCTGTGCTGATAAGAATCAATCAATGCGATCTCCAAATTTTATCATCTACTACCCCTGCCCCAACACACGTTTCTAAAATCTCTGTCCTCTATCATATTTCCATTGTTTTGAAGTCTCTATTCTGCTGAAAGTTCATAGAAGTTTCTTCTATTTCCCATTGAAAACAATCCTTTCTAAAAAGCCCGAGGACATTTTCTTAGTTTTCCTCTTGAGGCTTCCTTCTCTTCAACTTTCAGAGTCAGAGGAATGCTAGTCCTAAACCTCTGAAGTTGAGTCAGAATTTATGACCTTCCAGCTTATGAATCACCTTTCTGGCATGATTAAAGCCACCTACTTTCCAGGCATACCTGACTTATCACCATGGCAGACATCAGAGTTTTCACACCACACACTGCCAGACTGTGTTCCTGAGATTTAGAAAAAGGAGTGGAATTCTTTTTCTCATATTGTCTTCCCAGGTCACTTACATTATTAGAACATTTCCCACTTCAGCTGAAAGAGCAATTTCTTATTTACAGCTTGCTGGGAGGAATTTGCTAGGCCTCTATAGTTGTTGCACTTATCTAATCTCTCCAAGTTCATCCCGAATCCTAGTCATTGCCATAGTCAAACCTTGCAGAAGGAGCCCACAGTGCTAGGTCTCAAATGTATGTTTCCATTTCCTTACCTAAGAAATAATTCTTGTTCATCTTACTGTAGCGTATCCCCCAGATTTAACAAGTCTGAACCTGGCCTTTTGATGCACTAGCCTGGGGTTGATATATTGTAAGGAGTCAGTTCATTTTAGTCCTAACTCCTCTATTACTTTCACTCTAGTTCCAGACCAAACCAAACCTGCTTCTATCGAGTTAATTCTGACTCACAGAGGCCTCCTTGTGTTACAGAGTAGAATTGTTCCTTAAGGTTTTCTCGGCTGCAATCTTTATGGAAGCAGATGGACAGCCCTTTCTTCTGTAGCACTACTGGGTATGTTCAAACCCACTACCACAGTTAGTAGTTGAGAGCAAACTGTTTGCACCACCTACAGCCCCCCTTATTGACAGTCTGTAAAGTTCTGTTCTAGGGACTCACTCAGTGCCTGCTACTCTGCAAAGATGTTGTCTCACTTATACCCTCCTTCTATGTTTTCCTTCTGTGCAAGTAACAGAATCAGATGAGAAAGGTGAGGCAAACCAGATATTAACTACACTACTCAAGAACAAGTCAGGATAAATACAACAAATCTCTGGTATTAAATTCCTGGAGAAGAAACCCATTTCATACACAGCACAAGACCTTACTCATAATGATTTTTTCTTTATCGCAAAATATCTCCCATTCTCCTTCACATATCTCCTCAGTAGAGCTTACTTTGGATGTTTCTGCACATTTGATTCTGCCTCTGATTAATTTATATGCCTCTCCCTTTATTTTTAGGCATTGTTTATTGCATTTCAGTATCAACAATATGAGAAGATTCCATAACTGAGGAGTGTTGGATGAGCACTTCCTTCTTGCAGAGATTTTTACTGTACATATTTGGACTGAAAGTCAGCTCCAGGCTCAAAAACCTCTTATGATGGCAACAATGGCAACTCACTATAGCCTTCTCCCTTCTTCCTCCTTTCCCATAATGTCTTATTATCAGCACATATTCACCTGTATTTGCTATTGTAAAACTTTCTATTAAATATGAATGGTATCATTGTATTAATACAGTCCTATTTCTTTTTTTTTTTTTATTTCATAAATACTATCACAGACCAAATTTCCTCCACTGTTTTTACATTTTACTCTTTTTATATACTAGATTCACACACACACACCCTAGAAGGTTCCTAGGCGGGGCAAACAGTTTGTGCGCCACTACTAACCTAAAGATTGGTGCTTGAAACCCACCCAGTGGTACCTTAGAAGAGAAGTCCTGGAAATCTGCTTCCATTGATTAGAGCCAAGAAAACCCTATGGAGCAGTTTTACTCTGTAACACATGGGGTCCCCATAAGTCAGATTCAACTTGAAGGCAGCTAGCAACAATGACAACATAAGTAAATGTAGGTATGGCTTCTCAAATGGGGCAGCCTCTTCAGTGCTCTACTGCTAGCAACGTCAACCAACAAAAACAACAACAAACATAAATATAAATATTAAGAAACATATCACAGAGTTTCTTTACATTTCATACTATTCCAGTGATCTTTTGGTCTAGTCTTAAAATATGGCACATTTTTAACTATCACAATTCATGATTTTTGATAGAAAAAGAACATGACAATTTTTTTCCTTTTATTAAGGTCTTTTTCTTTATCCTTTGGTAAAGTTTTGTATTTCTTGTTTTTGTATCGTGGCTTTTTCATATAAATTTTTCATATTTTTACTTCTCTTAAATTTACTTTTATGTGTTATATAATTTGTCATTGTGCATTTTTTTTTCAAATTCCAATTACTAATTAGTTATTGCTCTCTATACAAATATATAGGAAGTTAACTAATTTATGGATATATATACACTTTTTCGTGAAGTCTTCTTACTGGACTTTCTTACTAGCTCTAATAATTTTATTATTGCTCCTTTTGATTTTCTAGTTGAGAGATTATATCAATCATAAAGAGTTATTTCTTCTTTATTTCTAATATTTACATATTTAATTCATGTGTGTGTTTTATTGATGATGATCGCTAGCACAATGCTGAATAATAACAGAGATTATTAGCTGTGGTTTCTAGTACATACCATTTAAACAGTTAAAGAAGTTTTTTTCCCATTCTTTGCTTATTAAGAGACTCCTATGAAGAAATGGTATTTAATTTTCTCAATTTTTTGTCATGTACAGTCAGTTCTCATTATTTGCAGTAGTTATGTCCTGTACAGTTGTCACAGACACTGAACTAGTGAATATTGGACTATTGCTCCTAGGAGAAATTCTGTGTTAATTTCTTGCAAGTCTCTGGTCATAACATTTTCATCAACTGATCAAATACATCACCTTCCTTTTATGTACATTTCTGTTAAAGTCGTCTTGTTTAATACATGTTCATTCATCAGTAATGAACTTCTGGCCAACAGCACTATAACTCATGCCTGAAAAAAGCTTATCTAACACACATATATTGTCAATAATGTGCGTAACAATCTTCTTGCATTTAGGAATACCTTATAGCACTTTGGCACTATGCTTGAGGGCCGTTTTAAACAGTACAGTCACCGAAACACAAACACACACACAAAATGTGAAAAATGTAGTAGTAAATAGATACCAAAAAGGACACTCGTTTACAGCACAAGAGCAAGTTTTAACAAAAGAAGTGCAAGAAAATTACGAAACTTTGATAAGGAAAATTAAATAAGATCTAAGGAAATGGAGAGACATTTCATGTTCATAAGTTAGAAAATTCAGTAAAGTTAGCAACTCTCTCCAAATTGATCCATAGATTCAACAAAATCCCTATCAAAATTCCAGCAGAGTTTTTGTAGAAACTGTGAAGCAGATCCTAAAATTTCTACAGAAAGTTAACCAATGTCATAAAACAATGTGTACTGTTTAATGAGAAGCTAGTTTGCTCTGTAAGACTTCATCTAAAGTACAATTTAAAAAATATATATGTATATATATATACAGAAGGGCAAAACATGTTTTATTATTATTATTCTGGATAGATTAATTTTTTTTTTTCTCTTAGCATTTTGGAAGCTGTATATGATGGTTCTTATTTTTTCCTGGTTGTGTGTGTGTGTGTGTGAGTGTGTGTACTTTTTCTCCGTATATGTTAACTTTTTTTCCCCATATCAAACAGTATGTGAAGGCTTGTGTATGGATTATTTTTAAATATTCTTATCATTCACACTGTTGGCTACTGGGTGTTTTTCTGTATAAAGTATGTGCCTATCTTTTTGTCACTAGTTCTTAAAAAAATAAAAAAGGGGGAAAATTTTTCTTTTCCCCCTTTTTTATTCCTCTGGCTTCTTATTAAAACGGAGTTAGACTATCGGGTTCTGACCTCTGTATATCTTAACTTTCGTTTCATACCTTTCATCTTTTATCATATTATGATATACTGTGAAGGAATTTTTTTTTTTTTTGTCTTGATGTCTCAACTTACTCATTTAATACCAAGCTCTGTCTTTTCAACCATTTGGCTTACTTAAGGAATTGTATATTTCAAATATCTTATATTCACAAATTTTAAAGCTCTAGTTTCTTTTCTATACTAACCTATTATTATTTGATGGACATGGTAACTTCTTTTATACCTCTCACACTCACCCCAACCCCCATATTGGTTCTCTGTATTTGTTGCTTTGAGTTTGCAGCATACTTGGAATCACTCCCACAGTGTGCATTAATCTTTTCCCAGATATGTTTTTGTTGGGACCTCTTCTCTTGTTCTAATCCTATACGCCTTCAGTCTTTTAGGAATTTCTTAATGCTGCTGATCATTTGTAGACATTTATTTTTTTCTCAGTAATGTTATGAATTCATGAATGAAAAAAAATCTGTTTTGATAATCCAGGAGGAAATATATATGTGACCTCAATCATTATCTTGATCTATTCTCATTTATTTCTTGAAACATTCTATGCCCTTAGAATTACATGATTTTTTTTCTACAATTTTCACTTGTACACCTTTGACACACTCTCACTCCTGGTGCCTCTTTTACTTCTGCTCTGAGTTCTGTTCTTGACCCTTTAATATCTTCACTTAACCACTTTTCTTAAGTGGGGTTGAAGTGAAGTATTGCTACCTTTAAATAAATACTTGAGGGAATGCCTGGAAGGCACTTGCCATTTGCTTTAGAACATAATCTATTTTTCTAGTTTTTTTTTTTTTTTTAATAAAATGACTAAATAACTAGGATGTCAATAGCCTCCAAATCCATAGAAACAGCTTAGCAGCATACACTATATTTTCTGGGTAAAATGGATGGTGCTTCTTTCTCTGGCTGAAAAATCAGACATAATATTGGGCAGGAGAAATATACTCACAGTTTTCCACAAGTATGAATTACAGTAAAGAAAAACTGTGTGTTTGCATGTATGTGTGTGTGTGTGTTCTAAGTAAACTGCAACTGTTGTATACCTGTGTTCACTGGGATGGGATGGTGAGGCTTGTCCTAAACAAGGCAATGGCCAATCTCCTTTCTAGGAGTATTTTTGCTCAATGATGACAAGCTTACTGTTGTACCTGTTCAGGTAATAGGACTCACAGAGAGCATGCTGGTCTCGAAGTTGCATCATTGCAAAATCAGGCTTTACAAGACCTCTGGTGATCGATCACTTGAGTGTTGCATTTCACTTGACCATTTGTACTTCTTTGGCACTAGGCTAAGCATGACAGATGGTTTTCATCTTGAATGCCAATTCTCATCGTTTTACAGTGACTACCCTGTGTGTTATGTTGAAAAGGATTCTAAGGTCAAATATATACTCTTTGGGAAAGAATTTTTTACCATTTAGCAATGTCGTCCATGGATAATACGGGAAACAAATTGAAAAACGATTGCAACATTCAATACAACTTTCACCAGATTCTCTGAAAACCGGAAAATTGTCTTCATGCATTTATTCAGCACCATTTCTTTTGATGTCTTCCAGTGAAAATTATGAATCTAAATCCATTCAAAAATACTTACTGAATAGGTTCTTAATATTTGATTTACTTCATTTCCTAAGATGTGTGGCATCAAAACCAATACGCTTCCCAGAATATAAAATTGACAGTTTCTCTCTTTTTTACTTTTTACATTTGAGATTTCTAAAGAGTAGTTAAAATTTATTTCTTGTTTATTGAAACAACTATTTAACTGAAATGATTCAAACATACACAGAATTTTCTATTCACATATCTACATAATCTGTTAAATGTGTACCAGATAATTTAGATAAAAATACTGCTATTAGAATATTAAAGTGGAAGACTGAAATAGCAATGTGCCTCATATAGCACTATAACAGTCTGAAAGTGATTAACACAAATTGCTTTTTTACAAAAGTTGATAATGTAAGTCTAACTTGAGGCACAAGTTCACTGAAACACAGTATTAAAGATAAATGATTTGCATATGAGCCAATGTAGGTTGTCAAATGTATTGGTGAACTTTCATTTCTTCATTTCTGTTCCATTTCCAATATAACTTTCTGCTGAAAAACCAATTTTTTTTTTTTAACGTTAGCCCAAAAAGGCAGTTGTGTGACATTTTACATCAAATTTCAAAGATGATTTATTCAATTCAATTTGGTTGAAGGGCTTCTAGGAGTGGGTTCATAGATTTCAGAGGGTTATGTGCATGGAGAGAAAAAATAGGCAAAGATAAATAAAGACATACTTCTATCTTGTAATAATCTATACTAACTTTCAATTAAATTAAAATGGAGGGCAGAAATAATATTGATAATACAAACCAGATAATTCTAAGTATATTTTGTTTAATTTTCAAGTACAGTCAGATGATAACACACACTCTAACAAATGCCTATTTATGACCTTGTTAATATTATACTGTATTAATCACATGAAAGAAAAGGCCTGAGGTTATCATGAGTAATAAACAAAGTTTATAATTCCTCCTATAAATGAGAACGTTCTGTAATGTCATGGTGATTTGACAGTTATGATGCCCAGATTTACTTGGGCCTGGTGCCCCAGCGCATAGAGCGCAATGTGATTACCTTTGTTTAGTAATCATACTTCCTGTTTCCGGAAATTTTAGATAAATGACTTTAATTTTATACAAAAAAAAGAAACAAAAACAAAACAAACCCATTGCTGCTAAGTCGATTCTGACTCATAGCAACCCTATAGAGCAGAGTAGAACTGCCCCACAGGGTTTCCAAGGAGTAGCTAGTAGGTTTGAACTGCCAACCTTTTGGTTAGCGGCCAAATGCTTAACCACTGCAGCCCTCTGATCCAGATCTGTTTCACTTGAACATCACTACATTTATAACATTTTTTCTAAAAATTATATGATTGTCTTAATACATGTTAATATGTGATTTACTCTAGTTTCTTTGGTCAAATCTAAAGTTTCTCAAGAAGGTCTAAGTTATCTGAGCGGGAACGGCCATCCATTTTTGCCTGGATCTCTCTAGGACATATCACATGAGATTGGCTACCGTGAGTTCTGGTTCAAACTTAATCCAGTCAACTGTTCAGCTGAGCACTGTTCACCAAAATAGATAGTGTGTCATAAATCATGTAGAAAACATGCCTACTCTGAAGATGAAATACTTATTTACACTGGCCAGGGCTCTCCTTTCAAGGATTAAAGTTACTTAGGAAGTAAAATAAAAAGAGGATAACTTTATGCACATGGATTATGGAGAAAAATATCATTCTATTAAGATTTCCTTACTGTTAAGTCACCTTTAACTCTAAGGATAAATCAGCCACAAAGGTTAGGATATTCTGGTATATCACCACCACTTCTTTGACAAGTGGTAATATCTTAGTGTCTAAAATTCAGTTCATCCAGCACTGCTGTGTGAGGATTTTCCACCACAGCATCTTCTGTGAGTATTTTGCCATGGTTGTTGAAGATGCTATAATTCTCAATTTGTAAACTTTTTTTATTGTGGAGAAGAAGTCAACAAACTATACCTAAATTCTCTTGTTTTGCCTCCACTCTACATTCATGTATTTCTAAAAATATGTACATTATGTTTGTTGTTATGTGTCCAGTGAAATTAGAGCAAGGTTTAGTTTGCATTGGAGAAATCTAGATTGAACACTAGAAAGTGTCAAGATATATAAATCACACTACAAAGGAAAGTTTTAAAATTTATGATATTACAGGGAAATAGATATAAATACTGTAATACTATACTGTAAATTTTGTTTATTGTGTTTACAAAAACACAAATGTTTCTAAAGATATTAACAATGACGTCAAAATTTATTAGATAGCAGGATTGAAAAGTTATTTGGTCAGTTTAATTTCTACAACAGAAAATAAGATCTGTTTTTCTTCTTAAAATGAAAGAGAATTTTAACAACACTTGTGCTTTCAGATTACAACAATAATTAAAGCCCTGGTGGCGCAATGATCAAGAGCTTAGCTGCCAACCAAAAGATTGGCTGTTTGAACCTACCAGCTGCTCCTGTGGGATAAAAGACCTGACGATACGCTCCCAGAATGGTTAAAAAAGCAAAACCCTGTTCCCATCGAGTTGAGAGGTTACAGCCTAGGAAACTCTATGGAGCAGTTGTACTCTATCCTATAGGGTCACTATGAATCAGAGTAAACTGGAGGACACACAACAACAACAACATGTTTTCAGATTATGATAATAATTAAAACCTTTAAAAATCATTATCTGACAATGTTGTCCCATACTTTAATATAGTGTATTACCTTTCTGACAGGAAGAGAAATATTAACAAATGTGTAAAAACGTTATTTTGTAGGGTTTTAACAGACACATTATTTTTCTTAACTAAATGCCTGACTAGTATATATTTTACCAAAACCTGAATGCTGTATTTCTTATTTTTAAAAATTTGGGAAATAATTCAAGAGCTCTTTTCCATACATATTAATCTACTTTTATATTTCAATTGCTTTAATAGATATTTTACAAGCATAAATAAAAAAATACCAAACCTGTTGCCATCAAGTCAATTCAAACTCATAGCAATCCTATAGGACAAAGTATAACTGCCTTATAGGGTTTCCAAGGAAGAGCTGGTGGATTTGAACTCCTGACCTTTTGGTTAGCAGCCAGGCTTTTAACCACTGTGCCATTGAGGCTCCTTTGCAATCATACTACATGACAATTTAGAATTAAATATCAAAACTGAAAAAATTATAGCTATCTCAATGCTTTTTCTTTTTCAAAATACACCATTGTAATTTTTGGATATTTTTGTGGTACTTATATAACATGGCGCAATGGTTAGCAGCTCAACTGCTAACCACAAGATTGGCAGTTAAAATACACAAGCCACTCCTTGAAAAGCCATAGGACAGTTCTAC
Source organism: Elephas maximus indicus (assembly GCF_024166365.1). Taxonomy (NCBI): domain Eukaryota; kingdom Metazoa; phylum Chordata; class Mammalia; order Proboscidea; family Elephantidae; genus Elephas; species Elephas maximus. The sequence continues at coordinate 135,496,914 of NC_064822.1, read as the reverse complement.
TCTGTCCTATAGGGTTGCTATCCATTGGAATTGACTTGACACAAAGGGTTTAGTTTGGGGTCTTAATGTTAGGGAGGTAACAAAAAATGAAATAGCTAATTTAGAGTTAGGATATAAAAGAAATGACTTACCATATTTTACACAAATAAAGCACACCTTCTACATTTTTTTGCCAACTGCTCCCTCCCCCTGAGAGGTAGTTTTGTTAAGTGTTTTACCATGCTATTTTTTTTTTTTTTTACAGCAACATGTAAAAACAACAACAATTTGGCATAGTGGCACATCTGAAAATACCTTGTGAGGGGAGGGAGGTGTTGGCAAACAAACATAGAAGTTACTTGTTATTTGCATAAAAATATGGTAAGCACTCATAGTACTTTTCAAGATTTAGTAATGACCAAAGAGAGGTATTAAAATTAGCTAAAGTGTTTTTTGATTATATGTTCGTATGCGTGTAGGCCTTCATATGTCCATCTTTCTATCACTTTCTCTTCCTCTCTTCCTGTCTCTCATCTAAATTCTGCCACATTTTTCTCACCAATAACATTTTTCTGGATAGTGTATCAAGTAGTTCAAATTGATAAAGCATACACTCAAGACAAAAACCATCACTCATTAGCAGGCTACTACATAATTCAACTTTAGAACAAAATTTTAAGTAGCAAATAATATTTTCTTTGTACAGATATAACAGAAATGAGAATGAGTGAAAGTGGACTTAAAGCAGTTTAATATGGTTGCTGATAATGACCTTACCAAAATGTGTAAGAAAACTATATCCAGAATTCATAGCTTTTTAAAAATTATTCTTTAGAAAAATAATTTAAAAGCATGCACACATTCTTTGTTGTTGTTGTCGTTAGGTGCCATCAAGTCAGCTCTGACTCAGAGCAACCCCATGTACAACAGAATGAAACACTGCCGGGCCCTGCAACCATCCTCACAATCATTGTTATGCTCAATCATTGTTATGCTCAACCACATTGTTGTAACCACTGTGTCAATCTGTCTCATTGAGGGTCTTCCTTTTTTTCATTGACCCTCTACTTTACTAAGCATGATGTCTTCCTCCAGGGACTGATCCCTCCTGACAACATGTCCAAAGTATATAAGATACAGTCTCACCATCCTTGCTTCTAAGGAGCATTCTGGTTGCACTTCTTCCAAGACAGATTTGTTCCTTCTTTTGGCAGTGCATGGTATATTCAATATTCTTCGTCAACACCACGATTCAAAGGAGTCAATTCTTCTTCAGTCTTCTTTATTTATCGCCCAGCTTTTGCATACATAGGAGGCAACTGAAAATACCATGGCTTGTGTCAGGCAAACCTTAGTCTTCAAGGTGACATATTTGCTTTTCAACACTTTAAAGAGGGCTTTTGCAACAGATTTGCCCAATGCAATGTGTCTTTTGATTTCTTGACTGCTGCTTCCATGGGTGTTGATTGTGGATCCAAGTAAAATGAAATCCTTGACTTCAATCTTTTCTCAGTTTATCATGATGTTGCTTATTGGCCCAGTTGTGAAGATTTTTGTTTTCTTTGTGTTGAGCATAAGCCATACTTAAGACTGTGGTCGTCGATCTTTGTCAGTAAGTGTTTCAAGTCCTCTTCACTTTCAGCAAGCAAGGTTGTGTCATCTGCATAACACAGGTTTTTAACACATCTTCCTCCAATCTTGTATCTGCATTCTTCCTCATACAGTCCAGCTTCTCAGATTATTTGCTCAGAATACAGATTGAATAGGTATGGTGAAATGATACAACTCCAATGCACAACTTTCCTAACTTTAAACCATGCAGTATCCCCTCGTTCTGTTCAAAAGACTGCCTCGATCTATGTACAGGTTCCTCATCGGTACAATTAAGTGTTCTGGAATTCCCATTTTTCACAATGTTATCCATAATTTGTTATGATCCATGCAGTCAAATGCCTTTGCATAACGAATAAAACACAGGTAAATATCTTTCTGGTACTCTCTGCTTTTTTGCCAGAATCCATCTGACATCAGCAGTGGTATCCCTGGTTCTGCATCTTCTGAATCCAGCTTGAATTTCTGGCAGTTCCCTCTTGATATATTGCTACAGCTGCTTTTGAGTGATCTTCAGCAAAATTTCACTTGAGTGTGATATTAATGATATTGTTAGATAATTCCTGCATTCAGTTGGATCACCTTTCTTGGGAATAAGCCTGAATATGAATTTCTTCCAGTCGGTTGGCCAGGTAGCTGTCTTTCAAATTTCTTGGCATAGACTAGTGAGTACTTCCAGTGCTGCATCAGTTTGTTGAAACATCTTAATTGATATTCCGTCAATTCCTGGAACCTTGTTTTTCACCAATGCCTTCAGTACGGCTTAGAGTTCTTCCTTCAGTACCATCGGTTCTTGATAATATGCTACCTCATGAAATGTTTGAATGTTGACCGATTCTTTTTGGTATAATGACTCTGTGTATTCCTTCTAACTTCTTTTGATGCCTCCTGTGTCATTTAGTATTTTCACCAAAGAATCCTTCAACATTGCAACTCAGTTTTTTCAGCTTGAGAAATGCCGAGTGTGCACTTCCCTTTTGGTTTTCTATCTTCAGCTCTTTGCACATATCTTTATAATACTTCACTTTGTCTTCTCCAGCCACCCTTTGAAATCTTCTGTTCAGTTCTTTTATTTCATCATTTGTTTCCTTCTTTTGCTTTAGCCTCTCAACATTCGAAAGGAAGTTTCAGAGTCCCTTCCGATATTCATTTCGGTCTTTCCTTTCTTTTTAATGACCTCTTGCTTTCTCCATGCTTTTTTTTTTTTCTTTTAAAGCAGAAATTATTTAATTAGAACACAATTATCACCTGAAGCATGATAGACAAGGACATTACATTACATGGAAGAGAAAAATTACTGTATTTTATACTTTCTGGTATAGTACAAGAGTCCTGATGGCACAATGCTTAAGAGATCAGCTGCCAACCAAAACGTCCACAGTTCGAATCTACCAGCTGGTCCTTAGAACCGTATGGGGCAGTTGTTCTCTGTCCTATAAGGTCACTCTGAGTCAGAATTGACTTGACTGCAATAGGTTTGGTATAGTGTATGATAATAATAACATAATTGTAGGCTCATTTACATGTAAGAGGCTTTTCTACTATATTGCCCATAATATTTGAGTCTGTCAAATTTTTTTTTTAAATTGTCATTATGGAGTTTTTGAAATATATACAAAAATAGTGAGCATATTTTAATGAGCCTTCAAGTAAGTGTCATCCAGATTCTAGAATAATCAATATTTTATTATTCTTTTTTTTATTTAATCATTCTTTTATTTACTGTTGTACTCTTTTTTTTTTTTAATCTAAATACACAATTTTTATAATTTAAATTTAAGGTGACTTCAATTATGCCTATATGTTAAACTAAGTTATATGTAATTCATTATAAACCCCAAAAAACCAAACTGTTGCCATCAAGTTGATTCCGACTCATAGAGACCCTATAGGACAGAGTAGAACTACCCCATAGAAAGAGCACCTGATGAATTTGAACTTCCAACCTTTTGGTTATCAGCAGTAGGACTTAACCACTACCCCACCAGGGTTTCCATAATTCATTATAAGATAGTTATATCAGAGTTATTCATATTTGATTCATTTTGCGATCAAGTAAAATAAACTAATTCTTCTTCAATAATTAAAATTAATTTTTTAAATCTGTATTTAATTTGGACAAGTATTCCCTTAGAATTTCAATAAACACCTAAGTCATAATGATGCCACAGTGGTGGACAATATCTTTTAAACTAATTCAATTTAAAGACAAAATTGCCGTCTCTGTACTACAGTTGGAAACCCTGGTGGCGTAGCGGTTAAGAGGTACGGCCGTTATCCAAAAGGTCAGCAGTTCGAATCCACCACGCATTCCTTGGCAACCCTATGGGGCAGTTCTACCCTGTCCTACAGGTTTGCTATGAGTCAGAATCAACTCGAAGGCAAGGGTTTTTTTTATATTGCAGTTAAAATGTACTTTCAAATATGATAAAGATAAAAACTTGTAAAAAAAAAATGAAATTCAAATAAATGGACCATTCTCCAGGAAGGATTTGTTTTATTTGTTTATAAACTGAACTTATTAAACTTATTGTTTATTTACTTATTTTAGATAAGCTTTGTGTGTTTGTTGAAGTAAACCAATGAAAGGAAATGTCATTAATTAATGGATTTTGCCACATTAGAAATGAAAATCTCAAGGGAAAGAATGCCTATTTTCCATGCCCTAGCTAGCATCACACAGATGAATCTTTTTCATCCTTGGGTTGGAAGGCTCTTCTTTGAAGTGTTTCTACACTCTGCCAAGTCTTTTACTCTATTTTCAAAGTGCACACAATTCTTTATTCTGTGAAATCCTTTAGTAATTTTGAAATAAACATATTAACTTGAATATATAGTGCCTTTCAGGCACAGACCTGATTTTAATTAATAAATTGTGTAAACTATAAGGTAATATACACTAACTCAGGAGTATACTGTCTTTAAACACTAGAGATGCCTAGAAGATGTAGGCTTTCAGGTGTATTTAGATTTTACTGGATTTCAACTTTTCTGCTGGCACATAGGCTAAATGTTTTCATGCACTTGCTAGCCATTTGTGTTTTTTTCTTTGTAGAAGTACCTATTCAAGTCCTTTGCCTATTTTTTGTTGGGTTTAGTCATTCATTGTTATTGGGTTTGAGTTCTTTATATATTCTAGGTATTAAACACTTACCTGATATATGTTTCCAGATATTTTCTCCCATTTTGTAAGTTGTCCTTTTACTTTATTGATAATGTCCCATGATGCACAAAAGTTTTTAATTTTGATGAAGTTCAGTTTATCCTTTTTTTCTCCTATTGTTGCTGAGCACTGTTCACCACAATCCTTCCCTCTAACTATTTATTTTTGTGTCCATTCGGCCAGCTTCTGACCCCCTCCGCCCTCTCATCTCTTCTCTAGACAGGAGCAGCCCACATAGCCTTATGTGTCTACTTGATCCAAAAAGCTCACTCTTTGACAATATCATTTTCTATCCCACAATCCAGTCCAATTCCTGTCTGAAGAGATGGCTTTGGGAATGGTTCCTGTCTTGGGCTAACAGAAGGTCTGGGGACCATGACCTCTGGGGTCCTTCTAGTCTGAGTCAGACCATTAAGCCTGGTCATTTTATGACAGTTCGAGGTCTGCATCCCACTGCTCTCCTGCTCCCTCAGGGGTTCTTTGTTGTGTTCCCTGTCAGGGCAGTCATCAGTTGTAGCCAGGTACCACCTAGTTCTTCTGGTCCCAGGCTGATGTAGACTCTGGTTTATGTGGCCCTTTCTGTCTCTTGGGCTCGTAATTATCTTGTATCTTTGGTGTTCTTCATTCTCCTTTGCTCCAGGTGGGCTGAGACCAATTGATGGCCACTTGCTAGCGTTTAAGACCCCAGATGCCACTCCCCAAAGTAGGATGCAAAGTGTTTTCTTAGTAGATTTCATTATGCCAATTGACTTAGATATCCCCCGAAACCATGGTCCCCAAACCCCCACCCCTGCTACTCTGGTCTTCGAAGTGTTCAGTTTACTCAGGAAACTACTTTGCTTTTGGTTTACTCCAGTTGTGCTGATCTCTCCTGTAGTGTGTGTTGTCTTTCCCTTTACCTAAAATAGTTAATATCTACTATCTAATCAGTGAAAACACCTGTCCCTCCCTCCCCGTTCTTGTAATCATCAAAGAATATTTTCTCTGTTTAAACTGTTTTTTGAGTTCTTATAATAGTGGTCTCATACAATTTTTGTCCTTTTGCAGCTGACTAATTTCACTTAGCATAATGCCTTCCAGATTCCTCCATGTAATGAAATGTTTCACAGATTCATCCCTGTTCTTTATTGATGAGTAGTATTCCATTGTGTGAATATACCATTATTTATCCATTCAACTGCTGATGTGCAGCTTGGTTGCTTCCATCTTTTTGCTATTGTAACAATGCTGCAATGAACATGGGTGTGCATATATCTGTTCATGTGGAGGCTCTTATTTCTCTAGGATATATTCCAAGGAGTGGGAATGCTGGATCATACAGTAGTTCTATTTCTAGCCTTTTAAGGAAGTGCCAAGCAATTTCCAAAAACGGTTGTACCATTTTATATCCCCACCAGCAGTGTATAAGTGTTCCAGTCTCTCCACAACCTCTCCAACATTTATTTTGTTTTTTTGTATTAATGCCAGCCTTGTTGGAGTGAGATGGAATCTCATTGTAGTTTTGATTTACTTTTCTGTAATGGCTCATGATCATGAGCATTTCCTCATGTATCTGTTCGCTACCTGAATGTCTTCTTTAGGGAAGTGCCTGTTCATATCCTTTGCCCATTTTTTGTGCTATTTGTGTTTTTGTAGTTGAGTTTTTCTGGTATTATGTAGGTTTTAGAGATCAGACGCTGATGAGAAATGTCATAGCTAAAAACTTTCTCCCATTCGGTAGGTAATATTTTTTGCTCTTTTGGTGGTCTTTGGATGAGCATAGGTGTTTGATTTTTAGGAACTTGCAGTTATTTAGTTTCTCTTCTGCATAGTTAGTAATGTTTTGTATACTATTTATGCCATGTATTAGGGCTTCAAGCATTGTTCCTATTTTTTCTTCCATGATTTTTACCATTTCAGTTTTTACATTTAGGTCTTTGATACATTTTGAATTAGTTTTTGTGCATGGTGTGAGGTATGGGTCTTGTTTCATTTTTTTGCAGATGGATATCCAATTATGCCAGCATGATTTCTTAAACAGAGTGTCTTTTCCCCATTTAACTCACTATGGGCCTTTGTCAAATATCAGCTGCTCATATGTGGAAGGATTTATGTCTGGATTCTCAATTCTGTTCCGTTGGTCAATTTCTCTTGTTGTACCCTTACCAGGCTGTTTTGACTACTGTGGTGGTACAATAGGTTCTAAAATCAGGTAACGTGAGTCCCGCCACTTTGTTCTTCTTCTTCAGTAATGCTTTACTTATCTGGGGCCTCTTTCCCTTCCATATGAAGTTGGTGATTTGTTTCTCCATCTCATTAAAAAATGTCATTGGAATTTGGATCGGAATTGCATTGCATCTATGGATCACTTTTCGTAGAATAGACATTTTTACGATGTTGAGTCTTCCTATCCATGGGCAAGGAATTTTTTTTTTTCACTCTTGGTTTCTTACAGTGCCATCTTGTAGTTTTCTTTGTGTAGATCTTTTACATCTCTGGTTAGATTTATTCCTAAGTATTTTATCTTCTTGGGGGCTACTGTAAATAGTATCGATTTGGTGATTTCCTCTTCAATGTTCTTTTTGTTGGTTTAGAGGAATCAAACCGATTTTTGTATGTTTATCTTGTATCCTGATACTCTGCTGAACTCTTCCATTAGTTTCACTACTTTTCTTGAGGATTCTTTAGGGTTTTCTGTGTATAAGATCATGTCATCTGCAAACAGTTTCTTTCTTGCCAATTTGAATGCCCTTTATTTCTTTATCTCGCCTAATAGCTCTAGCTAGGACCTCAAGCACAATGTCGAATAAGAGTAGTGATAAAGGGCATCCTTGTCTGGTTCCCAATCTCAAGGGGAATTCTTTCAGACTCTTTCCATTTAGGATGATGCTGGATGTTGGCTTCGTATAAATGCCCTTTATTATGTTGAGGAATTTTTCTTCTATTCCTATTTGCTGAGAGTTTTTATCATGAATGGGTGTTGAACTTTGTCAAATGTCTTTTCTGCATGAATTGATAAGATCATGTGGTTCTTGTCTTTTGTTTTATTTATATGATGGGTTACATTAATTGTTTTTCTAATGTTGAACCATCCCTGCATACCTGGTATGAATCCCACTTGGTCATGGTGAATTATTTTTTTGATATGTTGTTGAATTCTCTTGGCTAGAATTTTGTTGAAGATTTTTGCATGTAAGTTCATGAGGGACATAGGTCTGTAATTTTCTTTTTTTTTTTTTTTTTTTGGTGTCCTTACCTGGTTTTGGTATCAGGGTTATGCTGGCTTCATAGAATGAGTTTGGAAGTATTCTGTCCTTTTCTATGCTCTGAAATACCTTTAGTAGTGTTAACTCTTCTCTAAAAGTTTGGTAGACCTCTGCAGTGAAGTCTCTGGGCCAGGGCTTTTTTTTTTTGTTGGGTGTTTTTAAATTACCTTTCAATCTCTTCTTTGTTATGGGTTTATTTAGTTGTTCTACCTCTCTTTGTGTTAGTTTAGCTAAGTCATATGTTTCTAGAAATTCATCCATTTCTTCTAGGTTTTCAAATTTGTTAGAGTACAATTTTTCATAGTAATCTGCTATGATTCTTCTAATTTCAGTTGGGTCTGTTGTGATATCGCCCTCTCATTTCTTATTTGGGTTATTGCTTCCTCTCCTGTTTTTCTTTTGTTGGTTTGTCCAATGGTTTATTAATTTTGTTAATTTTTTCAAAGAACAAGTTTTGGTCTTGTTAACTCTTTCAATTGTTTTCCTGTTCTCTATTTCATTTAATGCAGCTCTAATTTTTATTATTTGCTTTCTTTTGGTTGCTGAGGGTTTCTTTTGTTGCTCTCTTTCTGTTTGTTCAAGCTGTAGGGATAATTCTTTGATTTTTGGCCCTTCTTCTCTTTGTATGTGTGCATTTATTGATATAAATTGACCTCTGAGCACTGCTTTAGCTGTGTCCCAAAGGTTCTGATAGGCTGTATTTTCACTTTCACTTGATTCTATGAATTTCTTTATTCCATCCTTGATGCTTTCTATAACCCAGTCTTTTTTGAGCAGGGTTTTGTTCATTTCCAAATGTTTGATTTCTTTTCCCTGCTTTTTCTATTATTGATTTCCACTTTTATGGCTTTATGGTCAGAGAAGATGTTTTGTAATATTTTGATTTTTTGGATTCTGCTAAGGCTCGCTTTATGGCCTAATATATGATCTATTCTAGAGAAGGTTCCATGTGCGTTGGAAAAGAAAATACAGTTGGCCACTGTTGGGTAGTGTGTCCTGTATATGTCTATGACGTCAAGTTGGTTGATTGTGGCATTTAGATCTTCCTTGCCTTTTTTGAGCATCTTTCTGGATGTTCTGTCCTTTACCAAAAGTGATGTGTTGAAGTCTTCTACTATAATTGTGGCACTATCTCAATTTTCAATGCTGTTAGAGTTTGTTTCATGTATCTTACAGCCCTGTCATTGGGTGCATAAACATTTAATATGGTTATATCTTCTTGGTATATGGTTCCGTTAATCATTATATACTGTCCTTCCTTATCCTTTATGTTGGATTTAACTTTAAAGTCTATTTTGTCAGAAATTAATACTGCCACTCCTGTTCTTTTTTCATTGTTATTTACTTGATTTTTTTTTCCATCTTTTGAGTTTTTGTTTGTTTGTGTCTCTAAGTCTAAGGTGTGTCTGTTGTAGGCAGCACAAAGATGGATCATACTTTTTAATCCATTCTGCCAATCTCTATCTCTTTATTGGTGCATTTAGTCCATTTATATTCAGCCTAATTGTGGATAGGTATGAGTTTAGTGCTGTCGTTTTGATAAATTTTTGTGTTTTGTTGACAGTTTCTTTTTCCCACTTAATTTTATGTGCTGAGTAGTTTATATATTGTCTTTTCCTCTTATTTGTTGTCTTTGATTTTGTTTCTGCTGAGTCTCTATTTTTTTCTTGTATTTTATTTTAATGAGTAAATTTGTTAATCTCCTTTGTGGTTACCTTAATATTTACCCCTATTTTTAAAAATTTACAACTAACTTTTATTTCTTTGTATCACCTTGTCTTCCTCTCCCTATGAAAGATCGATGACTACATTTCTTAGTCCGTCTTTATTGTTGTAAAGTTGTCTTCTTTTACATTGCTGTTTCTCTGTTTTGAGTGTTTTTTATCTTGTTGTATTTTTGTTATTTCCCTGTCTGGGTTGACATCTGATTACTCTGTCCACTGTTCTAATCTTGGATTGATATCTGATATTATTGATTTTCTAACCAGAGAAACTCCCTTTAGTATTTCTTGTAGTTTGGGCTTGGTTTTTATGAATTCCCTAAACTTCTGTTTATCTGGAAATGTCCTAATTTTGCCTTCATATTTGAGAGACAGTTTTGCTGGATATATAATTCTTGGCTGGCAAATTTTTCCTTTAATACTTTATATAAGTCATCCCACTGCCTTCTTACCTGCATGGTTTCTGCTGAGTAAAAAAAAAAAAAAAATTTTTTTTTTTTCTGAGTAGTTCAAGCTTATTCTTATTGACTCTCCTTTGTAGGTGACTTTTTGTTTATCCCTACCCAACTTAGCCACTCTTAAAATTCTTTTTATCTTTGATGTTGTCAAGTTTGACTATAATATGTCTTGGTGATGTTCTTTTGAGATCTACCATATGTGGAGTTCTATGAGCATCATGGATAGATATCTTCTTATACTTCAAGATATCAGGGAAGTTTTCTGCCAATAAATCTTCAACAATTCTACCTGTATTTTCTGTTAACCCTCTTTGTTCTGGTACTCCAGTCACTCATAGGTTATTTCTCTTGATAGATTCCCACATGATTCTTAGGGATTCTTCATTTTTTTTTTTAATTCTTTTATCTGATTTTTCTTCAAATCTATTGGTGACAAGTGCTTTATCTTCAATCTCACTGATTCTGCCTTCCTCTTGCTCAATTCTGCTCCTCTGACTTTCTATTGAGTTGTTTAATTCTGTAATTTTATTGTTAATCTTCTGAATTTCTGATTTCTGTCTCTCTATGGATTCTTGCAGCTTATTAAATTTTTCATTATGTTCTTGAGTAACCTTTTTAATTTCTTCAACTGCTTTATCTGTGTGTTCTTTGGCTTGTTCTGCGTATTGCCTGATCTCCTTCCTGATCTTGTTCCTGATGTCTTGAAGAGTTCTGTATATTAACTTTTCATTTCTGAATCCAGTAATTCCAGGAAGGCACCTTCTTCCAGAAGAACCCTTAATTCTTTGTTTTGAAAGCTTGTTGAAGCGATCATGGTCTGCTTCTTTATGTGATTTGATATTGACTGTTATGTCCAAGCCATCTATAAGTTATCATATTAGTTCATTTTATTTTTGCTTACTATGCCCTAGCTTTTTTCTTGTTTTGTTTTGATATGTTCAGATAGGTTACTTGAGTGAGCTAGCTTGAGCATTTTTGCTTTTAAAGCTCTAAGTTCCTGTCACCAGATGGTTAGAGCTGTTACCAGATATATGAGCCTAGAAGTCCATTCACTTTTCTTGTATGGATTCAGCTCGTGTGTCCAGGTAGTTGGTCATCAAGTGTGTGGTACAGGCTCTGTTCTAGGCTTAGTGGGCAGGGGTGATTGGTGTAGGTACTAGTACCTGGTTGCAGCAGAAGGTCATTCTGTGGACAAGTCAGGGGACTGACAACTGTCCCCCGAGTGTCTGTGAGGAAAGCATGTCCCTGTTCCCTACAGCACACAGGTTGGTGGGTTCTGCAGATGGTCCATGGGCACCCAATGCTTTTCATTGTTAGGACTGGGAGGTACCACTTATCCTTTGACCCCTGTCACGGGTGGCTGAGTGACCTGAGTGGAGCCACCAGTCCTTAGGCCTCTGATGTGGGTAGATGAGGACCCTGTTTAATAGGCAAAGCTGTGTCAAACATCAAACTCCCACCTCTCCACCGCATGGCTGAAAGAGTTGCAGTCTGTCAACAAAGGCCTATTCTCCTGAAATAGGCCCATACAGATCCATGCAGGGAGAAATGTATTCAAAGTCCATGGACTGTTTATGCCTGGACAGGAGCTGCTTCTGTCCTGAGCTTTGCAGGTTAGTAGAGGTGGCAGGTTATCTTTTTCTCAGTTGTGAATTTATTGCTTCTCCAAGGCCAGGAAAATGGCTCAGGACGTGCAACAGAACCTATCTCAGGCCCAGGGAAATTGACAGCCACTTAAGCTGGCTCGGGGGCTGTGGGTGTGGTAAAATATACGCAAGTACTTAGGTTTTGCCAAGAGCACCATTCTTCTCTGGTTCTGGAGGTATAAGTAGGCTGTGTGGTTGGCTGTTTCTCCCTGAGGAAACTGTGGCTGAAATCTACAACCAGCCTGCCATAGTCACTCCCACAAATGTTTCCTGAGGGTTTCTGGTGATTCAGGTCCGGCAACTCCTCTCTGCTTCTGAACTGTCTCTCCCTCCCTCTGCTACTCAGTCCGTTTTCTAACTTTGATATTCAGGGCTTCTCCCTTGTCATAAATGTAATCATTTTGCTTGTTTTTTCAGGTCTTTGCTGTAAGATGGTTCACCGGAGGCATCTGAATACTCCACCATCTTGGCCCTGCCTCAATTTGAATGTCTTTTATTTCTCTTTGTTGCCTACTTGTTCTGTCTAGGGCTTCCGGTACAATGTTGAATAAAGGTAATGAAAGCGGGCATCCTTGTCTTGTTCCTGATTTTAGGGGAAAACTCACTCTTTCTAAATAATGTTTGCTGTGGGTTTTCTATGAATGTCTTTTTTTTCACATCAATGAATTTTCCTTCTATTCCTAGTTTTCTGTGTATTTTTATCAGGAAAGGGTGTTGGATTTTGGCAAATAATTTTTTTGTGGCAATTAACATGATCATTTTTTTTTTCTTCATTCTATTAGCGTGATGTATTGGATTTTTTGATTGAGTTTCCTCTGATGAACCACCTTTGCATTCCTGGGTTAAATCCCATTTGGTCATAGTGTATAAACCTTTTAAAATCAGCTAGATTCTGTTTGCTAGTATTTTGTTGAGGATTTTGCATCTGTGTTCATAAAGGGTATCTGTCTATACTTTTCCTATAGCGTCTTCATCTGGCTTTGGTTTCAGGGTATTGTTGGCCTCATAAAATGAGTTAGGAAGTGTTCTCTCCTTTATTTTTTGAAAAAAAAATTCGAGAAGAAACAGTACTAATTGTTCCTTAAATATTTGGTGGAATTAATCAATGAAGCCATTTGGTCCTGAATTTTATTTTTGTTGGGAGGTTTTCCACTACTGTTTCAATCTTCTTCCTTGTTATAGGTCTGTTGAGATTTTCTATTTCTCCTTGACTTGAGTTAATTTAGTTAGTTTTTATGCTTCTAGGAATTTCTCAATGTATAAATTTCATTTATTGATTCAATTACTTTTTAATGCAGGTGTTTACAGCTATGTATTCCCTCTGAGTACTGCCTTGGTTGCAACACATAGATTTTGTTATTTTGTGCTTTTATTACCATTGGTCTGTAAGTATTTCCTGATATCCTTTGTGATTTCATCTTTGACCCATTGGTTATTTAATAGTGTGTTCTTAAATAATAAGTATTCCCATACTCCAGTGGTGGTTACATGGGAGGAATTGCATATCATTTTTCCTTCTCTATTTTTCCCTTCAATAAATCTAATCTTGGGTGATAAATAATAATGGCAAAAATTTAAGAAGCATTTATCATACATCTGTCAGTTTGTTAAATCTTTATATTGTGTCATTTAATTATCACAACAACTCTATGAGATGCAATAACTTTATAAATTAGGATCCTAGAAGACAGGAAGTAAAGTACTTTGCCTATAGTCACATAACTAACAGATAACAGATGGATAGATTGATAGAGACTCTTGGTAAGGTTTTTTACTGTCCTGGCATTGCAGGATATCCAGCCACACTGGTCCTGTCACTGTATGTCAAGAGTGCCTCCTCAGTTACAGTAAAATCCAGACCTTCTTTGCCTGGAAACTGCCTGGAGCAGGATCAAACACACTAAGAACCACTTCCTTGTGGAAGAGGATTCAATTCTTTCTGTGGCTTTTTTTTTTTTTTTTTTTTTGGCTTTTCATCTTCACTTTTTTGGAATTTGAGCAGTGTATAGGAAAGTGAAAACAGAAAAGTAACTAATCCTCTATGTAATCAAGTAGTTTCTTCACTAACCCTATCAGGCAGAGGTATTCGCTCCTTCCTTTGAGATCCATCCTGTGCTGTTTAGGCTCCTCTCATAATACTTCCCAAGCTGTGCAGTAATTCATCTGTTTGCACTTATGTCTTCTGCACTAGAACAGTATTACATTCACTCACTTTTATCTTTTTTTTTTTTTCCTTAAGAGCTAAGAGTATTTTTTGAATGAGCTAAATTTATTTTTAACAGCTTGATTATGGTATAATTGTCTACAATAAACATAATAAACTCTACCATTTGAAAAGTTTGACATGTGTATACACCCAGGAAACAAACACTACAATCAAAGTAATGAACAAGTCAGCCTCCAAAGTTTTCTTATGCTCCTTTTCAGTCAGCTCCTATCACAGGAGCTTAATCATTGTGGATTAAATTGTGTCCCCCGAAAACATGTGTTATAAATCCTAACTTCCATAAACCAAAAATCCAAATCTATTGCCATGGAGCCAATTCTGACTCATAACATCTATATTTGTGGTTATAATTCCATTTGGGAGTGGGTTGTCTTTGTTATGTTAATGAGTCAGATTTAGTGCAGGGTGTATTTTGAGTCAATTTCTTACAAGACATAAAAACAGCAGAATAAGCATAGAGAGGACAGGACAGATGAGGGAAGAGAGACATCAAGCCACATGAAGATTGCCTAGGAACAAAAACTCAAAAGAGACAAGGACTTTTCTCCAGAGATGACTGAGAGAGAAAACCTTCCCCTAGAGTCAGCACCCTGAATTCAGACTTCTAATCCCTGAAACTGCAAGAAAACAAAATTGTCTCTTAAAGCCACCCACTTGCACTATTTCTGTTACAGCACCACTAGATAATTATGACAGAGTTTTGTATCAAGAACATGGACCAAAATGTGGAAGTGCTTTTGGAATTGGGTAATGGATAGGAATGGAATAGTTTTAGGGTGCATAATTAATAGTAAAAGCCTAGATTGCCTGGAAGAGACTATTGGCAGAATTATGGATGTCAAAAGCGATTCTGGTGAGGGCTCAGAAGGAAGTGAAGAAAGCTATAGAGAAAATCTCTATAGTCTTAGAGAACATATATGGCATTGTCAACAGAATGATGCCAAAAAATGCAGACATTAAATGTGCTTTTGATGAGGCTTTAAGAAGGAAATAATAAATATGTGATTGGAAAATGGAAGAAGAGCGATGGTTTCTATCCAGTGGCAAAGACTTTGTCTGAATTATGTTCAAAAGTTTGGTAGAAGGTACAACTTCTAAATAATGAACTTGGATATTTGCCTGAGGAGGTTTCTAAGCAAGATCTTGCTACTTATAGTAAAATGAGAGAGGAAAGAAACAAACTTAATAATAAACTGTGCAAAATGAAAATGAAAACAGAACTTAAAGATTCAGAAAATTTTGTTGTACAAACTAAGGACACCAAAATTTTCACCAAAAATGTGGGCACACTATTTTTTATTAAAGAGATTAAGCCTGTGACTGATGGATCTAACCAGCTTAGACTGAAGGGGTCAAAGACAGGAGGAAAGGAAAGAAAACTATCTGCCTTTAGGAATTCTACAGGCAGAAAACGGGCCAGAGTAGCTACATCTGTTGTCCTCCAAGAAAGTAAAAGGACAATCCACGGAGCAGCTCCCAAATCAGCAGAACTGTTTGAAGGAGCCTGGGAATCAGCACCTTCTTGGTTTCAAAGGGTGAGGACATGTTCTTTTGGATCTCAAAGGGTGGGGCCACAGCCTCCCAGGTTTCAAAGAGTTGAATCTTTGCCAGCTCAGTTCTGGAGTATGGGGCTGCCATTAAGGTGTGCAAAGGGAATGGGGCCACCATCCAAAGCTGAGGGAATGATGCCGCCTTGCCCAAGGAGCAGAAGAACAGGGCCTGCTGGGACCAGGGGTGGGCAGGACTGCCACTCAGACTAGGAGAATGGGATCCTCCAAAGCTGAGGGAAAAAAATTGCTGTCCCACTGGACCTGAAAGGCAGAGCTGAAGTCCAGGGCTGAGGGTCTTCACCCAGATTCCAGAGAATGTGGCCAATACCCAGACTCTGGAGGACAGGTCCACTTCCCAGATGGTCGAGGAGAGAAGAGAATTATTTTCAAGCCTTGAAAGCTAATGTAATTTGTTTTACTGGGTTTTGGATTTTCTCGGTGCCAATTTGAATTTATTAACTGGTCTTCCTTGTAGTTGTATAGATATTATCCTATCACTGACAGTGTTGTACTTCAGGATCCATCTTGAAAAGTTCTTTTTGATGATGAATGCAACACCATTCCTCTTAGAGTTGTCATTCCCAGCATAGTAGACTGTATGCTTGTCTGATTCATAATGGACAATACCAGTCCATTTCAGCTCACTAATGCCTAGGATATCGATGTTTATGTGTTGCATTTCATTTTTGATGATTTCCAATTTTCCTAAATTCATACTTCGCACATTCCAGGTTCTGATTATTAATGGATGTTTGCAGCTGTTTCTTCTCATTTTAAGTCGTGCCACATCAGCAAACGAAGGTCCAGAAAGCTTTACTCCAATCATGTCATAAAGGCTGACTCTACTTTGAGGAGGCAGCGCTTCCCCAGTCATTTTTTAAGTGCCTTCCAACCTGTGGGGCTCATCTTCCAGCGCTATATCAGACAATGTTCTGCTGCTATTCATAAGGTTTTCACTGGCTAATACTTTTCAGAAGTAGACTGCTGGTTCCCTCTTCCTAGTCTGCCTTAGTCTAGAAGCTCAGCTGAAACCTGTCCTCCATGGGTGACCCTGCTGGTATCTGAATACCAGTGTCATAGCTTCCAGTATCACAGCAACACGCAAACCTCAACAGTACAACAAACTGACAGGCACATGCAGGGCACTAAAGCCAAAGATGAAGAACCAACCACTAGAGCCAAAGATGAAGAAATAGAAGATTTTTATCGGCTGCTGCAGTCTGAAATTGATTGAACGTGCAATCAAGATGCATTGATAATTACGGGCAATTGGAATGCAAATGTTGGAAAAAAAGAAGAAGGATCAGTAGTTGGAAAATATGGCCTTGGTGATAGAAACAATGCTGGAGATCGAATGATACAATTTTGCAAGCCCCAAAACTTCTTCATTGCAAATGCCTTCTTCCACCAACATAAATGGTGACTATACACATGGACCTCACCAGATGGAACACACAGAAAGCAAATTCACTACATCTGTGGAAAGACACAATGGAAAAACTCAATATCATCAGTCAGAGTGAGGCCAGGGGCCGACTGTGGAACAGACCATCAATTGCTCATATGCAAGTTCAGGCTGAAACTGAAGAAAATCAGAGCAAGTCCACAAGAGCCAAAATATGACCTTGAGTATATCCCACTGGAATTTCAAGACCATCTGAAGAATAGATTTGATTTACTGAACACTAGTGACCAAAGACCAGACGAGTTGTAGAATGACATCAAGGACATCATACATGAAGAAAGCAAGAGGTCATTGAAAAGACAGGAAAGAAAGAAAAGACCAAGATGGATGTCAGAGGAGGCTCTGAAACTTTCTCTCAAATGTCAAGCAGCTAAAGCAAAAGGAAGAATTGATGAAGTAAAAGAACTGAACAGAAGATTTCAAAGGGCACCTCGAGAAGACAAAGTAAAGTATTATAATGACATGTGCAAAGAGCTGGAGATGAAAAATCAAAAGGGAAGCACATGCTTGGCATTTCTCAAGCTGAAAGAAGTGAAGTAAAAAGTTCAAGCCTCGAGTTGCAATACTGAAGGATTCCATGGGGAAAATATTAAACGACACAGGAAGCATCAAAAGAAAATGGAAGGAATACACAGGGTCATTATACCAAAAAGAATTAGTCGATGTTCAACCATTTCAAGAATTGGCATACGATCAGGAACTGATCGTACTGAAGGAAGAAGTCCAAGCTGCTCTGAAGGCATTGGCGAAAAACAAGGCTCTAGGAATTGATGGAATATCAATTGAGATGTTTCAACAAACAGATGCTGCGCCGGAGGTGCTCACTTGTCTATGCCAAGAAATATGGAAGATAGCTTCCTGGCCAACTGACTGGAAGAGATCCATATTTATGCCTATTACCAAGAAAGATGATCCAACCAAATGTGGAAATTATAGAAAAATATCATTAATATCACACGAAAGGAAAATTTTGCTGAAGATTATTCAAAAATGGCTGTAGCAGTATATCGACAGGGAACTGCCAGAAATTCAGGCCAGTTTCAGAAGAGGATGTGGAACCAGGGATATCATTGCTGATGTCAGATGGATCCTGGCTGAAAGCAGAGAATACCAGAAGGATGTTTACCTGTGTTTTATTGACTATGCAAAGGCATTCAACTGTGTGGATCATAACAAACTATGGATAACATTGGGAAGAATGGGAATTCCAGAACACTTAGTTGTGGTCATGAGGAAACTTTACATAGATCAAGAGGCAGTTGTTAGGACAGAACAAGGGGATACTGATTGGTTTAAAGTCAGGAAAGTTGTGCGTCAGGTTGTATCCTTTCACCATACCTATTCAGTCTGTATGCTGAGCAAATAATCCTAGACGCTGGACTGTATGAAGAAGAACAGGGCATCAGGATTGGAGGAAGATTCATTAACAACCTGTGTTATGCAGATGACACAACCTTGCTTGCTGAAAGTGAAGAAGACTTGAAGCACTTACTAATGAATATCAAAGACCACAGCCTTCAGTATGGATTGCACCTCAACACAAAGGAAAAAAAAATCCTCACAACTGGACCAATGAGCGACATCATGATAAACGGTGAAAAGATTGAAGTTGTCAAGGATTTCATTTTACTTGGATCCACAATCAACAGCCATGGTAGCAGCAGTTAAGAAATCAAAGAACCCATTGCATTGGGTAAATCTACTGCAAAGGACCTCTTTAAAGTATTGAAGAGCAAAGATATCACCTTGAAGACTAAGGTGTGCCAGACTCAAGCCGTGGTATTTTCAATGGCTTCACATGCATGTGAAAGCTGGACAATGAATAAGAAAGACCGAAGAAGACTTGACGCCTTTGAATTGTGTTGTTGGTGAATAATATTGAATATACCATGGACTGCCAAAAGAATGAACAAATCTGTCTTAGAAGAAGTACAGCCAGAATGCTCCTTAAAGGCAAGGATAGCGAAACTGCATCTTTCATACTTTGGACATGTTGTCAGGAGGGATCAGTCTCTGGAGAAGGACATTATGCTTGGAAGAGTACAGGGTCAGTGGAAAAGAGGAAGACCCTCAAATAGGTGGACTGACACAGCGGTTGCAACAATGAGCTGAAGCATGACAATTGTAAGGATGGCTCAGGACCGGGCAGTGTTTCGTTCTGTTGTGCATGCAGTCGCTATGAGTCAGAACCAACTCAATGGCACCTAACAACAACAACAACAGTGCTGATTATCCCTTCTTTCTTTCCGATTTCCCCCATTTGTAATGGATATGTCTACTTTGTGCCTGTCCCACCGTTGTACTTTGTGAGCAGATAGCTTGTATTCTAGGTTTCACAGGTTCACAGACAAAGGGGAATTGTGCCTTCATGAAATATGCCTAAAATCTCACCCATATTTGATTTAGATGATCAACTTGGAGTTGATTTAAGACTTTTGGGATGATGTGATGGGATGAATGTGTTTTGCATGTGGGAAGAACATGAATTTGGTGGGTCAAATAGTGGAATATTATAGATTGAATTGTGTCCCCTGAAACACGTTTTAAATTCTAACCTCTATAAAAAAAAAAAAAAAAAAAACCTCTATGGCTGTGGTTAATCCTATTTGGGAATGGCTGTTTTAGGAAGGATTAGTGTAGGATGTATGCAAAGGAAATAATCCAAAAAGCTGGACTATGTGAAGAAGAATGTGGCAGCAGGATTGGAGGAAGACTATTAACAACCTGTGATATGACAGTGACGCAACTTGCTAGCAGAAAGTGGAGAGAACTTGAAGCACTTACTGATGAAAATCAAAGATTACAACCTTCATTATGGACTCCACCTCAACATAATGAAAACAAAAATCCTCACAACTGGACGAATAAGCAATATCATGACAAATAGAGAAAATATTGAAGTCATTAAGGATCTCATTTTACTTGGATCCACAATCTACACCCATGGAAACAGCAGTCAAAAATTGAAGGATGTATTGCATTGAGCAAATTGGCTGCAAAAGACCTCTTTAAAGTGTTAAAAAGCAAAGCTGTCACTTTGAGAGCTAAGGTGCTTCTGACCCAAGCCACAGTATTTTCAATTACCTCATATGCATGCGAAAATTGGACAATAAATAAGGAAGACCAAAGAAGAATCTATGCCTTTGAATTATGGTGTTGGCAAAGAATATTGAATACACCATGGACTACCAGAAGAATGAACAAATTTGTCTTGGAAGAAATACAACCATAACACTCTTTAGAAGCAAGAATGACGAGACTACATTACACACACTTTGGAAACGTTATCAGGAGAGGTCAGTACCTGGAGAAGGACATCATGTTTGGTAAAATAGAGGGTCAATGAAAAACAGGAAGACCTTCAACAAGATGGATTAACACAGTGGATACAACAATGTGTTCAAGCATAATAATAATTGTAAGGATGGCTGAAGACCATTCAGTGTTTCATTCTGTTATACATGGGGTAGCTATGAGTTGGAACTGACTTGACAGCACCTAATAACAACACGACAGCCTCCTAAACTGTGATAAAATAAATTTGCTTGTTAAAGCCACCCACTTGTGGTACTTCTGTTATAGCAGCACTAGATAACTAAGACAAGGTAAGCATTGTTCTGGTTTCTATCGTCTTAGATCATTTTTGCTTATTTTTAAACTACAGATAAATAGAATCTAACGCAAACTACTCTTGCATCTGGCTTCTTTTGCTGAACATCCATTTTCTTGTTAGTATTCCATTGCATGCTTTTCCACATTTTTTTTAATCAACTCTCCTGTTGATACACATTTGGATTGTTTCCAAGTTTTAGTTATTATGAACAAAAAGCTACTATGAATATTCTTATCAAATCATATCATGCATAAATATTCATTTATCATAGTAAATACCTAGGACTGGAATTTCCGGGTCAGAGAGTAAATGTGTTTTTAGCTTTACATGAAAGTGCAAAATAACTTCTAAAAAAATTATATATTCTTACCATCAGAGTATGAGTTCCATTTGTTCCACATCATTACCAATTTTTGGTCTAATGTTACCATTCTGGTAGGTATCTGATTACAGTTTGATTTTGTCTTTCTCAAATGAATGATGATATTGTGTAAGTACCATTTTATTGTCTGTACAATCTAATGGGGCTCAGATTGCACAGTGGTTAAGAGCTAGGCTGCTAACCAAAAGGTTGACAGTTCGAACCCACCAGACACTCCTTGGAAACCCTACAGGACAGTTCTACTCTGTCCTATAGGGTCACTATGAGTCAGAATTGACTCGACGGCAATAGGCTTGGTTTTTTGATTTTTACAATCTATGTTGTTTCTTTTTCTTCATTTATAATACTAACATATTCTTGCATTTTCCTTGGTCAATCTCACTAGTGTTTTTTTTTTTTTTAATTTTTATTTCTCTTAATTTTATATTATTTCAAAGAAATAACTTCAAGTCCTCTTGATATATATTTTTCTCTATTGCATATAAAAAAATTTCTATTGAATTATTCTTTCTACCTTACCTTCACTACTCATCTTCTTTATTTGGTTTAATTTGCTGTTTTTTATATAACACGTTAAGGTGAATATTTAATTTTATTGTTACTGTATTTTTTGTTGTTTTATTTTATTTTATTTTATTTTATTTTATTTTATTTTATTTTATTTTATTATTTCCTTGAGTCTCTGGGCAGTGCAGTTTATGTGCTTGGCTGCTAACTGAAACGTTGGAGGTTCAAGTTTACCCAAACACACCCAGAAAGAAAAGCATGGTGATGTTCCTCTAGAAAAGTAGCCATTGAATAACCCATGGTGCACAGTTCTACTCTGAAACACTTGAGGATTGAATTGACCGCAACTGGTAAAAATAATTTTTTTTTTTTTTTTTAGTGGTGGTGATATACAAGTTGTCCCCAACTTATCCCATATTTAAGTTACCACGAGCCACACTTAACAACTATTGGTTTTTAATTTTTTTTACATCTTATCATTAGTAATATGTATTACATACAATGTTGCAGAATTTTACCAATGTTATCATTCTTACGCCAATCCTAACAACAAATAAAGATCAGATTTATAAAGATACTGATATTAAAAAGCAATAATAATGAAAACTTAAAAAAAAAATGAGGTATTTGACTTATATCAGAACTAACTTAGATGGAGCTGTTGGAACAAAACCCTGTAGTAAGTTGGGGGACTGCCTGTGTACGTTTAAGGCTATAAATATCTTTGTAAGTACATATCCCACAAATTTACATATGTGTTCTTTTTACTATAATTTGGTTTAAAAAGCTTTCTAAATTCTATTGTAATTTCTTCTTTGATTTGTATGTTATTTAGAATTGTATTTCTTACTTGGAGACATGTGAGACATTCTAGTTATATTTTATCCTGTAGAATTTTTAATTTTTTAATTATTTTTTGTTTTGCCTTAAAATATCATATTCTTTATGTGAACCTGCTCTTACACATACCTGCATTTTTTTTTTTTTTTTTTTTTTTAGTGTCATGTCTTTACATCAACTTAATTCTTAAAACGTACTTCCACATGGAATTGAGTTCTTGTTTGGTATATTTGTTTCTTCTGCACCCTAACGTTCAGGTAAATAATCAATTCACTTTCTTCTGGATTCCATTGTTTCCCTTGACAAGTCAGCTTTAAATCTTTTTTTTTTTTTTAATGCTTTGACAATGGTATATATTATTGTACTCTGTTGCCTTTACTATTTTTTCTATTATACCTATATGTTATAATTTATTGTATTGTCTGCAGTTTAATGTAGTGGAAAAAGCTTAAGCTTCTCCTCTATAAATATGGAAATCCCCTAAGTGTTACTACTAAAACAGTACAGTGTTTTCCCTCTTTTAGCTTTTCTCCCATAACAGCAATGTTACTTTTTTAATGTTCCACAATGAAAGATATGGTTAATCCTCAAAAAACCAAAAAAACAAACCCGTTGCCGTTGAGTCGATTCCAACTCATAGTGACCCTACAGGATAGAGTAGAACTGCCCATAGAGTTTCCAAGGAGCACCTGGTGGATTCGAACTGCCGACCTTTTGGTTAGCAGCTGTAGCACTTAACCACTATGCCACGAGGATTTCCTTAATCCTCAAATATTGTGTTAGTCTATAGATAAAACCATTATTAGGTGAGAAGTATTAGACAAAAGGTTCTTAATGGTAAGGCCTACGTTTTCTTTTTCTTTTTTTTTAATATTTTGAATTGCAGCATTTTACAAATATTCAAAAACCAAACCCACTGCTGTCAAGTCAATTCTGATTCATAGAGACTCTGTAGGACAGAGTAGAACTGCCCTACAGGGTTTCTAAGGCTGTGAATCTCTGCAGAAGCAGACTACCACATTTTTCTCCCGCAGAGTGGCTGGGGGGTTTGAACTGCCCACCTTTGAGTTAGCAGCCAAATTCTTAACAACTGAGCCACTAAGACTCCAAGGAGTGCACGAAGGTGGTAATCTCTGTTAAGGTGGTTTGGGAACTTCAGTGCCTTCTTCTTACAATCCACTGTAGAATTTCTAAGCTGTCTTTGTAAAGCCAGATCTGACTATGGCTACATGGGTTTGATTATTTAATCATTGCCTTTTATTATCTTTTATTGTATCTAATTGCTTCATCTATTTTATAACATCTAATAAGATTTTGGAATTAAAAAAATGTGTAGTTGAATTGTGAAAAATGAAGATCATTTTGCCTCATTCAATGCTGTATTCAGCATTTTTAATGGAAACTAATTCAATTCTAGGCACTATACTAGATGACGCAGAAGTGGGGCTGGGATGAGGACATAAAAATTAATAACACATGAACACACTCTTTTTGTTGTATAATAGTTTCCTTTCCTGGTTGTAAATAGGTCTGGAAGCCTTCCTACTAGCCAAAGGCAACTTGTTCCCAGTACCTCAAGTAACGTGTAAGTTTTGGCAAGGTTGATTCAGGATAGAACATTAAAGGAATGTTGGATTTAAAGTCCCAAAGCTATAATATTATAGTTTTTTTTCCTTTCCTAACCAGATCAGGAAACTCTGCTGGTATAATGGTTAAGTACTACAGCTGCTAATCAAGAAGTCAGCAGTTCGAATCCACCAGGCACTCCTTGGAAACTGTATGGGCAGTTCTAATCTGTCCTATAGGGTTGCTATGAGTAGGAATCAACTCGATAGCAATGGGTTTGGTTTGGTTTGGGTATACCAAATCAATCTTAAATAATATTTTTTAAATGTATTAAAATCACTTAATTATTCATTTATAAGTGAAATTAGGTTGTTGAAGATAGTTTTATTTGATCATCTAATGACAGAAATAAAAGTAATTTTCCATTGAAAACCACCTTTAATGATATAAAGAAGTCTGTATCATAAAAGTTAAATTTAACAGTGACATGTAACAGAGAAAACTGTGTATGTATTTTACAACTTTATTAAGAATAATCACTTGTTTAGAACTATATTGTTTGCTTCCCCCATGACTAAATATTAACTTCTGAAATTTTTTATTTTTTTTTCTTGACTATTTGAAAGCATATTTATTACCTGTGTTTCTTTCCCTAAAGTAAAATGTTTACTTATTTTCAATAATCATAGTTTAATGTTTTACTCAAATGAAATTTAATATACTGGTACCTTGTAGATTTCCCACTAGGCCTTTTTAAAACTTTTTATGTTACATATCCTGAGAAAATGTCTTACAGATTTGTACTTCTTAACCATCAGATGCTAATCATTATCAAAATGTTCTGTAGGGAAGAGTAACATCTGATTTCTTTACTTAATAACAGCAGGAATTCTCCACCTCTTTGCCTTGGTAGTCATCTCTTCTTTATATAAATCAAATATTTTTTCATGAAAGTAAGCAGTCAACAAAAACCTCAAAAGCTAATTTTAGCTAATGAACTTAGTTAAAAAAAGAAATATATTATCTCAAATTTCTGGTTGCTTTTGCACTTAGAATTAAAACTGTCCTTGTAACTGATATATCTAATTAATGAATAGTTTTTGAGCCCCCAGAGTCAACTGTTTTATGTGCTAGGGAAACAAGGAAAGCAGTAAAAGGATAACAGACTATATTTTCTTGCAAATGTGTTTTTCTCAAAGCAAATGCCAAGGTAAAATTAAATTCTTTACACCATCGTTTTATAATGATTTCATTTTCTCGAAAACAAGATTCAAAACTATTTCTCAACATTAGACTGCTTCTTGTTCATCTCTGCCACACTACAGGTCATGTTTCTACAAGGTCAGAAGCTTTCTTTCATGTTGGGGTTTTCTGGAGAAGAGCTTGATAGGTTCAGATGAATGCTATGTTGGCTAGAAAGGTGTAAAATAAATAGTCTTTCAGAAGCCATGTCAAAACAAAATGCCATAAATAATGGTTGCAATGAACAAATCTTTGATTATTTATTAAGATTAGAAAACAGCACTTACATCTTAAAAGCATGGCTCAAGTGATCACACTGCTGCTGCTTCTCTAATAGGCTTTACTTCAATTCTCTAAAATGTGTCTGTCAATACGGAAGTCATACAATGATATAGATTAGTCAGTGAGGTATCTCCAGTGACAGGGTATTATTGAACTTGCATCAATTACAATAATCATCTCTTCTCCTCCAATTTTAAAAACAAATATTCAATTCCCATGAAAGAGTTAATTAGCAATCATTACTTCATATAAGGAGCCCTGGTGGCACAGTGGCTAAGAGCTCTGCGGTTAACCAAAAGGCCATGGTTTGAGCCCACCAGCTGCTGCACAGTAGAAAGTTGTGACAGTATGCTTCTGTAAAGATTACAGCCTTGGAAACTCTATTGGGCAGTTCTACTCTGTCCTATAGGGTCACTGTGAGTCAGAATCGACTGCACAGCAATAAGTTGGGTTAATTCATTTAACCATTTTACTATGATACAGTTGTGTTATGCTTTAAAGAATTATGAATTTACCTAAGCAAAATTATATTAGCCACTAACCAGAATATGTGAAATTACTAATTTCTACTTTATTAGTGAGCCCTGATGGCACAGTGGTTAAGCACTTGTTTGTTAACTGAAAGGTCAGCAGTTCGATCATGCCAGCCCACTCTGCAGAGGAAAGATGTGGCAGTTTGCTTTTTTAAAGATTACAGCCTTGGAAACTCTATTGGGTTGTTCTACAATGTTCTACAGAGATGCTATGAGTCAGAACTGACTTGACGGCAGTGGGTTAGGCTTTTTTACTTTATTGTTAGGAAAAAGTATGGCTGTAAATACATATATATTCAGTTAAAAGTCTTCTTGGATGATATTCTGGTGTTTCATTGATTTGAAACGTTGCAATACTGGTGAACACATTTCATAACATTTACTTAAATACTTTGTTGACCTAGTTAAGAAAAAAGAAAGCTTCCTAATCTTTTATCTCCTATAGGATTTCAAGGTTCTGAAGAGAGAAAACAATGAAGATATAAGACATGCCAACTTCTACACCAAGCACAGGAATTCACTTTCCCTAAGACAGACCCTGATGAGATAATAGGCATAGGCTTCAATCACAAAAAAAAAAAAAAAAAAAAAAAAGGGGGGTCTTAATAGATCAAGACTCTCCTGGCTTTATTAAGGAACAACACCTGGAGAGAGAAGTCCTAATGTTTAATAAATAGAAAATACTTCTTTGTGGTTTGAGAGGAATGAATTGTGACTAGATTTTACTTTAGAAATTTCTGTGCCGCAGTCTGGAGTTGGGATAATTAGTATCTTGGATTTACACCCATGGATGCTTTACTTCAGATGTTTTATCCACTTCACCATCAGAAGTTTTCCTTTAATGATGAGCCAGCTGGATGTAAAACATAATTCACTGCTCTGTCTTCTGAATCTTCAGCCAGTTAATGTTCCCTGTCTACATGTAATGTTTTCACCATCAACCAGGGCACATCCCAACCCTCACTTCTGCTTTCTGTTATACTACATGGACAATTAGTCTCACAACTTCACCCCACTGGCTCTAGCTATAGACTCAAATGTTTTCTGTTCTTCCTTCAACAGATTGAGATGTCTGTTGAACCTCAATTAAAATGAGTTTAAGCCAAATAAACTCAACCAGAATTGATGAGTAGTAAACATTCTACTCATTCCTGATATCTTGATCAGGGCTACACGGCCTTTGCATGTAGGTAACTCAATTTAGTTAAAAAAAGAACATTTATTAGTCCTACCATAGTCACCTAGAAAATATACTGGAATCATTTAGGTCTTCATAGTGCCTACTTTAAGACCTCAAAAATAACTGCTTCTTGATCCTATTAGTTTAGTATCCTCACGGTGTAAAAGAATGACATTCTAATCTCTCTCATGGCCTTCACATTAAATAACTATACTTATGACCTAGAGCATGCAACCTTCTTTTATAAGCAAACATGACATCCCCCATCAAGAAAGACAGTCGAATGGAAGACGGTCAATACAAACAATGAAATGCAAAGCACGATGCAATAAAGAATTTAAGAACTTGTAAATCTCAATGCAAAGGGGCCAATGGAAATGGAAAGAACAGGTACAGCTGAGAGTAGATCCTGGCTGTATTCATTTCTTAGGGCTACTGTAACAAACTATCACAAGTTGGGTGGCTTCAAACAACAACAAAAAATTTATCATAGCTCTGGAGGCTAGAGGTTCAAATTTAATGCCTCAGCAGGCCATGCTTTCTCTGAAGACTCTAGGGAAAGATCCTACCAGTTTTTGGTAGACCCAGATTTCCTTGGTTTGTGCCATCATAACACTAATCTCTGCCTCTGTCTTCACAAGGCCATCTTCCTTATGTTTCTGTATAGCTCTGTATCTTTTCTCTTTTTCTTATAAGGACACAAATCACACAGGGCTCATGTTTCTCCAATATGGCCTCATGTTAATTTAACTATTTATATCCAGAAAAACTCTATTTCCAAGTAAGTAAAAGAATGGGTACCAGGGTTAGGAATTCAGCATATCTTTTGGGAGGACACATGTCAACCATAACACTGGTCTTGAAGGAAAGATATAATTTTAACAATAGAGATGAGTACACAGAATTTTCCATACAAAACATAGCATGAAAGAGGTAATAAATATGTGGAGTATGCATAATAGTGGAAATTGCTGACCTTTATTGTGTACTTCCTAATGCAGGGCTCTACGTTGACGAAGTGATTTTTAAATTTAATCCTCATGATAATCGTATAGATAGAACTGTTATTATCCCTATTTAAATATGAGTGACTAAGGCTAAATCAATTGCTGAAGTTTATGTGAACACATGCGAAAGGTACAGGAAGAAAGTTGGTTTAACCAGACTGTAATTCGTGGAAGGGAAAAAACAAAACAAAAATAAATAAAAAGGGTGTATGTCTTGATGTAAAGGGGTAGATTTAACTTCATAAGTAATTGAACATCATTGAATTCTTTTTGTGCATGGCTATGACAAGATTCAAACTCTGTTTGGAAAAGATTAATCTGACATCTGACAGTTTGGATATTAAAAAAAAGTGAAAATTTAAGATTAGAAGACCAGCTAGGACACTGGTTATCTCTTTTTCCTTTCCTGCCGCTTTTAGAAAGGACCTTGTCTTTATCTCCACGGACTGCAGAAATAGACTCTGAGCTGGTCTCTCTGACACCAGCTTTTCTTTCTTCAGCGTATACTTCTCATTGTCACCAGAGTGAACTTTGTGGAACACAGATGTCGTTATGTAACTCTTTTGTTTAAAAAATATTTGCTAGGTTGCCACAATATTCAGTAAAAAAGGATAAACGCCTTAGCTTGACTTGTGAGGCTCTTTATAATTTAACCAGCTTTCCAACCTTTCTCCCATCTCTCTCAAATCTCTGTCCCCAGTTCTTCATCTATATTTAAGCACACCAAATGACTAACTGTTCCCAAATTAGACCCTTCTGGATCGCAACACTTTACATGTTCTTCCATAAGCTTAGAGACCTCTTTCCCGAATTATCTAATATTCATCTCTAGAAACCCACCCCAACTTCCCTGAGACTCCCAGCACAGAAAGACTTTCCATTCCCTGAGCTTTCGTTTAGCATATCTGCCTCTCGCTGTTATGACATTTGTCACATTTTATTTGCGTTATGTGTTTATGTGTCTGTATTCTGCAGTTGATAAGTACCTAGAAATAAGGCACAAAACCTGTGCTGATAATTAAACTTTGGGAAGTTTTTCCCTGTCAATGAAAATGCTCTGCTCAGCTTGTATTATATGTTCGCCAAGAACAAAGGAGACAAAGCTTTCACTTTCCTGTGGATTTGTGAAAGGGGATGACAACTAAAGTCACATATCTTGATAAGCCAAGCTTTTCCTTAATAATAGTCCATTTAGGTAAAATCCACATAAAGCAAATCAACCAGTCGTTGAATTAAAGCCTATAAATAAGGGTATATAATATTTTTAAATATTATATAATTATGATAGCTTTAATATGCAAAATCTTTTTTTTTTTTTTTAACTTTAGTTAACAAACCCTGCAGAAACTCTGCACAAATGGTCCATTCAGGGTAAGTTCTCATAAAAATGGTTTAGCCAACTCCGTACCACGTTGGGCTGATTCTGAGAGAATATTTATTCAGAAGGCAAATGAAAATTGTAGTCGAGAAGAAGAGTGAGGGCTTGAACTATATCAGACATTGAATCCAAGAGTTTCAGAACATGGCAGGTGTCAGAGTTCAAGGAAGAATGAAGCAAAGTAGCAAATGTAATTTGCCAAAAAGAAAGCAAAAGTAACAGTAGGTTATACTTTCAGAATGGTCTTTTAACACGAAGGTGCATGTCAGTGATGTATAAAACAGACCACTCCTTTGAAGCTGGCATCCTGAGGTGCCACAGGAAATGCTTCCTTATTCTTTAAATAGATGGATAAATCACAGGTTTTTGTGCACGCACACACACACACTACAGTCAATTAAAATTAGGTAAGCTACATTAATTTTTTTTAATGAAAAAGATACTGCCAAATGATAATGAAATCCATCATTTGTTTATTCAATAATGGATTTGATACCTATATTTGCACAAAATTATCTAAGATATTTTCTAAGCCTGTTATAGACGTACCTTGAATATTTAGTAAATCACCTACTTCAATTTTTAAAAACAAAACTACTCCAAGAAATTGGCAGTGTTAATGCATATTCACAACATAGGAATAATACCACAAAATCCATAAAAAATACCTAACACATACATCATACCTTCATACCATGACCCCAGTTAAGTCTGTATAGAGGCAGTAAGGACCCTTGGAAGCCATTGTTACACACCATAATAAAATAGCTAGCCATAATTTAACTACATGCAGAAGTGATGACAAATCCCCTAAATATGCCCTACTAAAGTGAAAGAATGTTCCTACTAATGTGAATATTATAGAAAGAACAGGCACAGCTGAGACTTGATTCTGGCTCCACTTCCCATTAGTCAGATAACAGAAATGGCAATGACCCCTCCAATGCCACTCAGCAAGGGAAGTGTCACAGAGACCTCAGAGTTAAGGGAGAGAGTGGTCTTACTGGTTAAAGTCAAGATATCTCATTTCAATTTTTCTCTTTTTTTAAATACAGAACCACATAAACATCTTGTGGTCGTTCCTGGAGTCTTGGTAGGAGCCTATGCCAGTGAGGATACCTGAATCATAACCATCATTGTTTAATGGTAAATATACCTCTGCCTCTGATCTACCTATTCCAAACTGTTGTCATTCCATAAAGATACCGTGTATTTCCTGCCAGGGCATCTTTGCTGTTGCTTTTCCTTCAGCTTTTAATTTGTGTTTTCAAAATTCCTATACTTACTCCAAGACCAAGGTCAAGTATTTCAGACAAAGGTGAATGTATTTGAGGAAACCTTCCCATTATTGCCTAAGGAATATTGGGAAGATACTAATATTAAAGTTAATTATACATATTTCTTAATTATAAAAAAATCAGTGGCAAAATGAGAAAGATACGTACGTACAGAGGTTAATACTGATATAATTATATATTTAGATACAGATAGTAAGTTTTCAATTTAAAGGTGTATACTTTCTTTTAAGATTCATTTTACATATTGCTTTGGTGTATATTTTGGCAAAATGCTTTTCCTTTTTGAAATTTTATTTTTAGACAGTACATGATGATGAGTGTGAGTATGTGTGTAATATTTTTCCTTGGTCCAATAAAAAGTTAACAAATTTTTGTCCCATTTAAAACAAACAAACAAACAAAAACCAACAAAAAAGATTACTGTTCTGTGAAATCTATCCATTTGGAAGGCATAGTGGATTCACTGGTATAATGCTCATACCCAGTACGGGACTCAGGCACACATTGCTCTAGTTAACGGGAGTATTGGCTACTGCCAGCTCACAGCTGAGTTCTTCTTAAAGGAGCTGTCTTGTTCAAGGCTATACCCCACCTCCAGAGCAGCATGCATCCAATGACAGGTCCATAAACCAAAAAAAAAAACCAAACCCAGTGCCATCCAGTCGATTCCGACTCATAGCAACCCTATAAGACAGAGTAGAACTGCCCTGTAGAGTTTCCAAGGAGCGCCTGGTGGATTCAAACTGCCGACCTTTTGGTTAGCAGCCGTAGCCCTTAACCACTACGCCACCAGGGTTTCCGACTGGTCCCTACTGGGGTACAAAAGAATGGCCCCTTTGTCTTGATTGAGAACAGTTCTGGAGGTATGTTCTTGCTCCAGAGTTCCTCATAGGACTGAACAAGCCCTCCATTGCAACCATATTTGCAAACGCATAACAGTTTAACCTTCCCCTTCTGCCAGTCCAGCTTCCTTTGCAACCTTCAGGTATTGTCCCAGAGAGAACTCTCCAATTACCAACCTGCACACAAATCTCAGATTCTGCCTCCAAGGTAAATTGACTTCAGAAAGAGGACTGTTTTGGAGCTTACTCCAACCAAGGCATTAATGTCAGTATTATCATCAGTTGACGTTAAGCAACATTCTATTATAAAGGTAAGAGTTATATTCTTAGAAAAATAGTATATTATGATCATCTGTATCTGAACTATTGCTAAGGTGATAATGAGCATAAACTTGTAAAGAAGTCATAACAAATGTATATCTTAATAAATAATGAGACAGCGTTTATCCAGTACTACTTCCTGCGTGCCACACAATCATACATTAGCTTTGTTCACTTCTCATTAAAAACTTACAGTGATGAGAAAATCAGAGCTTTGAGTTATTTGTTCAAAAATCTTTTCAGAACCAAACGAAGTTCTTCTTTATTTGTAAATAGTCCAATGATGTGAATTTCCTTCCCTAAGGGCTACAAAAACTAACTAGAACCAGATAAGTACAGGCCTATTGGTAACATCTAAGTGTGTGAGAAGAAATAGTGAGTGAGAGAAATGAATGTAGCCATGGGATCTACAAGGCAAGCCTTTCTAAAGAATCCCACAATAAAAGCTGACCTCATTAGAATGGTCCATATCAGATAAAAGCAGTATAGCTCATGGTAGATAGTGCCCAACAGCCATTAGTGATTTTAGGTTCTCAGCCAAAGGATAGAAGGAGCCATGAACAATTTTCATAGCTAACATCAATAAATGCTATTGAGCTGTTTATTGCTCATCTTATCTACTTTATTGTTAAAGGTCTTCCACTGGGAAAGTCACATTTTTTAATAGAAAATGTCTAACAGATTTTGGGGGTGGAATCCATGTGAAGATAATTGTGACATTCTCCCATCCTGGACAATATTTTAAAAGCTCCTTTATGTCTGCCATCTCTGATATGAGTTATATTTGTTAAAACTTTTATCAGTTTATGTGTCACTTTGACATCCTTAAAAAGTTCAGAGGATTTGCTAATTAATGGCATTGTCATATTTATAACAGCAGTGAAAAAAATAGATTATTTTTCTATGTAATTAATAATACTCAACTTCTCCAAGAGTTATTTTTGAAAGGATGCACAATGCAGGAAAATGCTGAATGGGGATTGGGAGTGTATCACTGTTTATGCTAAATAATCAAGCATGAACAAAATGTCCTGCTCCCTATTATACTGTTTGTTAAAAAAGTGCTTCAGACTTAATTTTGATGCAAAGTACTTAAAAGAAATTCCTGTTACAGGCACGATACTTCAAACACTTGAGATATAAATAAGTGTCGATAATAGTCAAACCAGATAGTCATAAAACTATGAATCCTGAACACCAGGGAAATATTTTTCTTAAGGACATTTTCCTTTTGAAAAATTACACCAAAACCTGTACTATTTTTAGCCTGTCTTTTAAATAAGCCTGCTACATACTATATGACATATTCAAGTACAAACTTGAGGATACAGATAAGTTATGGTGAATGTACTGTGTGGGAATTTTGTGCTGAATTGATCAAAACGTAATCTATGTATTAATGAGACAAATTCATGCTTTGAAGCCTTTTCTAAGAAGACTAAAATGAGGAATAACTCAACGAGGAAACTGGGTCAGAAATATATGGGAAAAACTGACCAGAAGAGATAGGACCTGGGTTTTTTTATAGATCTTGTGATATACTGGCGTATACCTTCCAGTGTTTCAGTGAGAGTTCACATAAGCAGATAGTTTCTGACGGCTACAGAAAGGCTACAGATCGCTGGAAGAAAAAGAGATCTGATCAATAATCTTCTAGAATGAATGCATCCTGGATGATGGAGTAGCTTTTTGGTGGTAGTGAAGGGGGTGTTCGCAGTTGGATTTATATAAGAACCTGACACTCCCGGCAAGGTCACAGGGATCTTTAATGTGAAAGGAAAAGTTCCACACATGTGGGCAATGTGTGGAATATTGAGCAGCAGATATATAAATGAGAGAGACATTCAGTATAGAACTGGTAATGGAAGTTGGTAGGTAGAGGCTACCATATGTGAGTTAGGATGAGACATTGAACTCAGCACTTAAGATTCATTCATCTATCCATTCGTTCAACGAGTATTTATAGAGCATCTACTATGTATCAGACACTATTATGTAGTAGGGGCACAAACAAAATTCCTACCTTCATGGAGATTACACTCTAGTGGGAGAGAAAGACAATAAAGAGTATTTAAATATATTTAGATCATTTTGAATGCTAAAGAGAAAAATAAAGCATGGAATGTAGAAAACAAGTGTTTTTAGGGAAAACTGCAATTTTAGATAGTGGGCAGAGAAGGTGGCGTTTGAATAAAGTTCTGAAGGAGTTGAGGGAGAGAACTATATGAATAATTGGAGTTACAGTATTTAAGCAGATGGAACAGATGGTGCAGATGTCCTAGTGTGGAAACGTGCAGTCATTCCACGACTGTAATGGAATGAGCAAAGGGTAGAAGAGCAGGAGTCGTAGTTGGAGTTACAGGTAAGTCATTTAGGTCCTTGTAGGTAATGCTGGAGATTTTGGAATATAGATATTCTAGAAAGTAAAGAAAAATGTCAATGAACTTTGTCATTCAGTATGAACAGTATTAGATTTGATATCTAAGCCAAAAGATTATTTTTAACTAAGAGACATATGTTGTGCCCCAGGCATAATCAACATTGATTCAGTCAGTTACAAATATTCACTATCTATTATTCAGTAGGCACCTTGGTGGTGCAGTGGTTAAGGACTTAGCTGCTAACCAAAAGGTCGACAGTTTGAATCCACCAACAGCTCCTTGGAAACCCTATGGAGCAATTCTACTCTGTCCTATAAGGTCACTACGAGTTGTGCATTCAATAAATATCTGAGTAATAGGACACAACTTGTCCTCAACAAGTCTTTAAAATGTGACCTGCATTCTCCTGGATTCATTGTTAAACTATCAGGATGTAATATACTAGTTTACCTAGATTCAAACAGTAGCTCTCCCACTGTGTGCCACCTGTGTGACTTGGGTAAATCCTTCAGTCTCCCTATATGTAAAATGAAGAAAGTACATGTATAGTTTTGAGGGTTAAAATGAAAAAATATGGGTATCAATCCCATTTCTTTCACATAGTAAAAGTCTAATTAATGCTATCATTATCATATTATCATCATTAAAGAAGTAACAATTTACCAAAAAAGGAACATATATACAAATAATATGCACTACATTTTAGTTGCCTCTTTTGTCAAATCTTTTCGAAGTCTTAGCATGCTTCTGAAAAATCAACAATAAAAACAATGTTGGGCTGACGGTGAACTGTCGTTGATTCCAAGTTCCCTTACCCTTGAAAACAGACTTGCCTAGATCGGCTAAAAACATTGCATTTCTTGCAAAATCCTCTTGCACACATTTATTAATTCAGGCAGGCTTCCTCTGGTTTCTGGCCTGCGTGTATCTTCGTGTAAACAGAACTACAGATGGTTATGACAAGTTCTTGTTTGTGCATATTGGAGGGCATGCTGTGTGGCAAATTGCACTCTTGTTTTTCTCAAGTAGATTTCAGTGAATTTTTTTTTGTTTCATTTTTCCCCATGATAGGGCATCATATGGCCCATAGTGAACAAACGTAAATCTAAAGTAGCATGGACACAGAGTAGGCAGCAAAAAAAAAAAAAAAGGTGCCAATAAAATAACGTTTCTATTATATCAAGCTTTAATAAGGCTTGTAATTGGTTTTGGTTGCCTAGCGTATGGGTCAGTGAGAATAACGTTGCCGGTAGATTAGATGTAATTCAGCAGGTATATTAAGAACTCAGTGGTGAATATTGCTGTTATCACGGAAGGGGAAGTGCAGATGACATGTCACTGATGTCAATGGGCAGTCATTTGATCTAAAACCTTAGTGCGTGTGTTAAGAGCCAAATGGAGGAACTACTCTCAAGCTTATAATATTAAAATAATTTTATTGGATAAGTGAGAAGGTGAAGAACAATTTATTCAAAATTCCATGATTATTAGTCTACAGTTACTATATTACTGTACTAATAATTGAAAATAAGCACACTCACAAGGTCCCAAAGTGTCATATAAAGGCTAAATTCTAGTGTTGGGCTACTAGGTAGGTATTTTGGGGAGGGCTTTTTTGTTTTTTCTTTTTTTTAATTAAATTTTTTATTGAGATAGTTGTAGATTCACAGGCAGTTGTAAGAAAAGACACAGAAAGATCCTTTGTACACTTTGCCAGTTTCCCCCAATAGTAACATTTTGCAAATCTATAATATACTATTATGACCTAGATATTGACATTGATACAACCCACTGATACTCACATTTCCTGCTATACTCGTACTTGTGTGTGTATATCAAGTTCTTGTCTTTTTCTGCTAAGGAAAAGTAACAAATTTTGAGTGGCAAACTCAAACTCCTTCCCTGTCCTGGGCCACCTTCTAATATTAGTAATGTTCAAGGAAATGATGCCAAAGAGGATCAGACCCAAAATGCATTGTCATCAAATTTTATAGGCTAGCAGAGCAAAGGTTTTATTTCCGGGGGACCATGCAGAGTGCATGGGATAGGGTGTTGTATTGAAAGTAATCCCCTTGTGCAAATCCAGTTGACTTTCTTAACGCACCTTAAACACCAAGTCTAATTGAAGCTCACTGGAGTTCATATGCATATCAATCCTCAGAAAATTATCAGTAAAGTAGCTGCTCACATTTCACAATGGTGTGGGATACTAAACTATTTACTATTATTATCACCCCTGTTTTACAGAAAAGAAATCCAGAAAGCAAAGCTAAAAGAAGTTGACAGCCAAGATGAAAATTAGAATTGAGGATTTCTAACTTTAATTCTGTATTCAGTTTACTAATCTGCAGTGCTACTCACTGGAGAAATTGAACAAAAATGTATAATACATTCCATAAACATATAGGTGTAAACCATTATAACTTTCAAAAAACTTGAAAAATATTTATACAAATTTACCTTGATTTTTTTCCACATTAAGAACTCCAACCCTGTCAAGTTTCAAGCTTATAACTTCAGCTTCCCTTGAGTAATGAGAGTACAAATAAATGCTGGAGGGATTTTTGTCAGATTGGCAAAATTAACTTTCCTCACTCTCATATAAGTACGAGAGAATTAAACAAAAATACAGCAACAACAACAAAAAACTACTAAATTGATTTTATCCAAAATATTTACCTTTAGGCTGAGAAGAAAAGTAGAAAATTTCAGCTTCAAAGGATTTTTTGATGAAGTTATATGGTGATGATTGCTGGATATTCAAGCTCAAAATAATTTCTCAGCCTTAAATTTAGGGTTCACTATCATACTTTTGTATCTTAGAATAATGTTTTTAGTGATCTCAGAAATGATAAAAATTAAAAGGGATAGACAAATAGCTAATCTATAAAAAACAATCAAAATTTGAGCTAACAAAGTTTTTACAAAATAATAAAATATACCTAGTTTTGAGAATCCTCTTAGAATCAGGGAAAAATCTAAATTTTTGGAACTAATACTTCATTCTAGTAAGAACATATGGTAAACAATTACGCCACTAGTCAGTTTTCATTCAATAAGTCAAAAACCTCTTATCTGGCAAAACACTGGGAGAGATATCTAAACTAGAGATCATTTATTCTAGTAGAAGCTTTGCTCAGTAGAGGGTAATAGGAAACATGGATTAAAAATGAAACACACATAGTTTCAAAAATGAAATAACTATAAAGTACTCTACTCCCAGAGCCATGAATAATTAAACTCAAAAAGACTTCAAAGACAAGTTCAGTGTTTCTTAATACAATTTTCTTGGCATTTTGGCCAGGACATTATTATGTTTCCCATTTTATGGATTAGGAAACTAAGGCAATATAAAGCTAAAAGAAGATGATAACAAATATAAAATCATTCCTTGGGGAGGACTGTCCTAAGTATTATAAATTGTTTAGTTATCCTGACCATTTTATGTGGTGGCCCCACAGTCAGGGAGATAACAAACTAAAGTCCCCTTTCCAACGTTCAAGTACCCCTATGGAATAGATCTCTTCCAAGATGAGAACAATATATTTTACCTAGTCCAGATTATTCTTTCCACAGAAGAGAAAACTTAAGTCCAGGAAATTTGACTTTTCTAACCAACTTTAATCCACCTGTAAAAAATTTGATTATATTGTTACATTTGAATATTCCATAGGTTAACCACACTTATTCAATCTGTATGTTGAGCAAATAATTCTAGAAGCTGGACTATATGAAGAAAAATGCGGCAGTGGGATTGGAACAAGACTCATTAACAACTCTGATATGCAGATGACACAACTTTGTTTGCTAAAAGTGAAGAGGACTTGAAGCACTTACTGATGAAGACCAAAGACCACAGCCTTGAGTATGGATTACACCTCCACATAAAGAAAACAAAAATCCCCACACTGGAACAATAAGCAACATTATGATAAATGGAGAAAATATTGAAGTTGTCAAGGATTTCATTTTACTTGGTTCCACAAACAACGCCCATGGAAGCAGCAGTCAAGAAACCAAACGATATATTGCATTGGGCAAATCAGCTGCAAAGGACTTCTTTAAAGTGTTAAAAAGCAAAGATGTCACTTTGAGGACTAAGGTATGCCTGACCCAAGCCATGGTATTTTCAATCACCGATATGCATGTGAAAGCTGGACAAGGAATAAGGAAGACTGAGGAAGAATTGCTGCCTTTGAATTATGGTGTTGGCAAAGAATATCAAATATACTGTGGGCTTCCAGAACAAACAGGTCTGTCTTGGAAGAAGTACAGCCAACAAGGATGACGAGACTTCATCTCACATACTTTGGACAGGTTATCAGGAGGGACCAGTCCTGGAAAAAGACATCATGCTTGGTAGAGTGTCAGCAAAAGGAGGAAGACCCTCAACAAGATAGATTGACACAGTGGCTGCAAGGATGGGCTCAAACATAGCAAAGATTGCGAAGATGGTGCAGGACCGGGCAGTGTTTCCTTCTGTTGTACATGGGGTCACCAAGAGTAAGAAGGGACCCTCAGGCACCTAACGACAACAACAACATAGGTTAACTAAATATACTTTAGAACTTATTCAAATTCTGAATTACCAGTTTCAGGGTTAATTAGCCTTTACCCTGTATTTTTTCCTCAATCTTGCAAGAGTATGAGAAATGAAGAATGAAACTGTAAATAGTGACAAATTAAATGAACCAAAGAAGATAATGCTTAAATTTATCATCATCATCATTACTGTTATTGTCATATTTTGAGGTTCCAAGACCTAAGCAGAGTAGAGAACACTTAAGATTGTATATTTGAAAGTGCTTTTTAAAGGTACAAATCATCATAAAATTATTGTTGTTCTTAGGTGCCATCGAATTGGTTCCAGCTCATGGTCACCCAGTGTACAACAGAATGAAATATTGTCCAGCCCTGTGCCATTCGCACAATCGTTGTTATACTTGAGCCCATTGTTGTAGCCATTGTGTCAGTCCATCTCATTGGGGGTGTTGCTCTTTTTCACTGACCCTCTACTTCAGCAAGGATAATGTCCTTCTCCTGGGACCAGTGCCTCCTAACAACATATCCAAAGTACATGAGACGAAGTCTTCCCATCCTCCCTTTTAAGGAACATTCTGGCTGTACTTCTCCAAGACAGATTTGTTGGTTATTCTAGCAGTGCATGGTATATTCAACACTCTTCGCTAACACCATATTCAAAGGTGTCAATTCTTGGTCTTCCTTATTCATTGTCCATCTTTTACCTGCATATGGGGTGACTGAAAATACTATGACTTGGGTCAGGTGCACCTTAGTTCTCACAGTGACATCTTTGCTTTTTAACACTTTAAAGAAGTCTTTTGCACAGATTTGCCCAAGGCAATGTGTCTTCTGATTTCTTGACTGCTGCTTCCATGGGCCTTGATTGTGGCTCCAAGTAAAATGAAATCCTTGACAACTTATTTTCTCCATTTATCATGGTGTTGCTTATTGGTCCAGTTGTGAGGATTTTTGTTTTCTTTATGTGGGGGTGTAATCCATACTCAAGGCTGTGGTCTTTGATCTTCATCAATAAGTGCTTCAAGTCCTTTTCACTTTCAGCAAGCAAGGTTGTGTCATGAGCACATGGTAGGTTATGAGTCTACCTCCAATTCTGATGCCTCATTCTTCTTCATGTAGTCCACCTTCTGGGATTATTTGTTCAGCATACAGATTGTATAAGTACGGTGAGAGAACACAACCTCAATACACACCTTTCCTGACTTTAAATCAGGATCGCAGCAACATGCCAGCCACTACAGTGTGACAAACTGACAGATATGTGGTGAGTAAAATTACTAGATATCTTAAAATGTAGAAAATGATTTAACTACTTAAAACCAACTGGCATTCTTTTAAATCATCAGTTTGTTTCAAGTTTTCTATAAAAGTAAAAAAAACAAACATTAGATTCAAAGTAGTTTAGGAAATTCGAGTAGTGACCTGTACCCAGCACCCAGAGTATTTTAATTATCCTTTTTCTTGCATATTTCACCACTGGACTACATACTTTAAATTCCCAAGTTTTGATGACACATGACCCTGACCAACAGACTGAAACCATTGAGTTTGTAGTACCTGGACATTGACATCAGGACCAAAGATTAGAATTTGTTTCTCTGGATCTTCAGAATAGTGTCATCTCCATCATCATTTTTTTGTTTGTGCTTTTCCAATTTGGTTATTTTAGAGATTTAACTATAAGATTCTTCCTTTTTCTTGATACCCAGTTCCCACATATTATTCTTTTATGCCCCCTCCACACAGAGGGAGACACCTATCCTATATTCCAATGGATATAGATGAGGCTATGCCTATTAAGAAAACCTCCTCTGATATCATCAACCCAACTCATAGGTTTTTGAATAGTGCATGCTTCCCTATCTCATGGGATCTAGTCACTGGTCAAGATATACAGCTTAGCCAAAAACCAAACCAAGCCCATTGCTGCAAAGTTGATCTTGACTCATAGTGACTGTACAGGACAGAGTAGAACTGCTCCACAGGTTTTCCAAGGCTATAAATCTTTAAGGAAGCAGATTGTCACAATTTTCTCCCATGGAGCAGCTGGTGGGGTCTTAATTGCCAACCTTTTGGTTAGCAACCAAGTACCTAACCACTGCAACATCAAGGCTCCTTATATATACCTTACTTTGTGTTAAATTGCTTCATTTTTTCCTTAGAAAAATGTCTATTCTTTGTTGTCATAATGTCCAGATAGCATGTTCTGCTTTGTTCTTCTAGCTGTCCCTGACTTTGTCCTAGTACCAATAGCTAAATCCATTTTCCCAATTATCAGTCCTTAGTATCTCATTCTATGACTTTCTCTCAATTATTTCATAGCATTGTACTCTAGAAGTCATAGTGCTTTTTGGTTACTCCACTGAGGGTGGGATCAAACCCCCACTGAACAATTAGAATGGGATATGACAATGATGATCACACACACACACACACACATACACAGACACACACACACCAAGAGGGTATAAGAAGTTTTATTACTCATATAAAGGGACATTCTGGGGGAGAGCATGGCAGATACTCAAGCCAGACTGAAATGGGCTGAACCAAGAGAGGAGTGTTTTTGGTTTTTATTTTGGTTAGGGTGTGAAGCTTAGTTGAGAATCCCCATGAGTGGCCTGGAGTGTGTATAGCTTAAACATCCCTGCCAGTGTCAAGGGAGGGAGCACAGAAGCCTCCTTTTCTGCTTACCAGATGTGACGTGAAGCAATAAGAGGAAGGAGGAGAGGTTGAGCTTGAAAGCTGTCAACGGTCAAACTTCAAAAATGGAGTCAGCATGTTTATTACAATTCACACTTGATATTTGATTGTTGAAAGAAACATGCTGGTACTAGTATAGTTGAATTTGAACTTGTTTAAGTAGACAATAAGGCACTTTATGAGGCCTGCAGCCTGAGGCTGGTAAGGGTGGTGGAAGTTCTACTTGATCCCTTCTGTATTTTGTGTCCAGGATTGTGTATTTTGGGATATGAAAAATGACTGTCTTGGTCACTATCAGTAATATATAAAAGTCCAAAGGGGATAAAAACTCTCTTGTATTGCCACTTTAGTAAGAGCAGTCGTGTGTATCAGTTACCTATTGTATATTAGTTTCCTATTGCTGCAGTAAAAATTTGCCACAAACTTACTGACTTAAAACAGTAAAAAAAAATTCCTATAATTCTCTAGGTTAGATGTGACGTGGGTCACACTGGGCCAAAGTCGACGTGGGTCACACTGGGCCAAAGTCAACGTGTCAGCAGGAATGCACTTCCTTCTGGAGGTTATAGGAGGGAATCAGTTGCCTTACCTTTTTCAGCTTCTAGAAGTCCACATTCCTTGGCTCATGGACCCCTCCTCTGTCTTCAAAGCCTGCAATGTTGCATCTCTTTGGCCATTCTTCTATAGTCATATCTCCCTCCCATTCTCCTTTTCTTCTTCCCTTTTCCACTTTTAAGGACCTTTATGATTACACTTGAAACTATTCAGAAAATTCATAATAATCTTCCCATCTCAACGTCAGGTGATTAGTAACCTTAATTTCATGTGCACCCTTATTTCTCTTTGCCATGTAAAATATACTCACAGTTTCAATTTCTGGGAATTCACTCATGGACATCTTCAGAGAGCATTATTCAGTCTATCACACCTTGGTTCATATATTGAGTGTCTGTGAGGCAAGAAATTTACAGAATTATTTACCCCAGTGGAGGTGACATTGGATAAGGAATTAATGCTGTTGTTTTTGGTTGGACCAAATGAACAGACTTTAGCAAAGGCTCAGGAGCCTATATAAATATGCAGATAGAGTCAATTGTTAGCAATGACATCTTCTTTTCCTAAAATGAGTGCCTGAAGCTTGGCCAATTGAGCTGACATTTGGGTCCTGTCCTTGATCAGAGATGTCTTGGTTAGAGGATGGACAGCAATAGCTCTCTGGTAGGTTCCAAAACCTGCTATGACAAGGCTGTTTGAGATATTCCATGAATAAAGATAAACGTGAAGGTAAACACAAACCGCAGATATGTTGCCAGCCATAAAGTATATGAACTCCCTGTTCTCATCACTTAGTTGATCTCAAGAAGCTCCCCAGGTGGTTAATGGACCTGAGAAAGTGCCAGTAGTCTTCTACACCATTATATCTGGCAAGGGATTGAGGAAAAGGAAAGGAAGTTCTTTCCTCCTCTAGATGGGGTATACCAGATGGACCAGACTTGCCTCTATTCTGTTAGTACCACTCTGTTTCAATATGGAGGTCTCTGTGGCCATGCTGAGCCTGCAGTTGCTACCACCCTCGGCTAATACATTATGGACAAATGGGTAATGAAAGTTACAGGTTCAATGCCACTGGCAACCTCCATCTCCTGAAGGGCCCATTATGTAGCCAGCAGTTATTGTACCAATGATGTGTAGCACAAGACCAAAGAGAGGAGTTTTTGTTCCAGAAACACATGAGCAACTTGGACATCATGGACTGTCCAGAGACTCCAAGAGACATGAAAGGAGGTTGCTAAAACATCTACAATGAAGAAATCTCTGGTGGCGGAGGGGCATAAATGGGAGCATTGCAAATTGGACAGATTTTTGTAGTGTTTTATTGTAAGATATCTCATTCAAAATGGGCCACTGATAAATAGCAGCAAAAAATGGACTTAATTAAAATTTGTAAATGAGGCATATGTGTATGTTGCCTCCAGAACTCAAAAATTTCTACAAAATATTGAACTTGTTTTAACCCTGTGGGTGATGGAAGGGTCAATACTTGTTTTTTGTGGAGTGTCATGGATGGAGAAACTCAGTTGGCTGAATGATCCCCAGGAATTTAGCTGAGATGGCAAGACCCTGTGCCATGTGTGGGACAATGGCCCATCCCCTTTTTGTGAGCTCCTTTGTGACTATCTGTATGTCCTGAATAACTGTGTTAAGTGAATCTCAGAGAATAATACTGTCAAAGAAATGACATACTTGTGTCGAATCATCAATAGAATGTCATACCTGGAGAAAGTTTTATCTGGTTAAGATATTGCCTGCAAAAACTACACTATAATAAGGTTGTTGAGATATCCCGTGGATAAAAATGAAGATGAAG
Source organism: Elephas maximus indicus (assembly GCF_024166365.1). Lineage (NCBI taxonomy): Eukaryota > Metazoa > Chordata > Mammalia > Proboscidea > Elephantidae > Elephas > Elephas maximus. The sequence goes on along the minus strand of NC_064822.1, from coordinate 135,452,864 downwards.
GTAAACTGCAGATGAGAGATTGTTGGAACGGGCAGTAATAAAACATATTAGCCAAATCTATAATAGCAAAATATTTTCCAGTTGCTGATTGGTTGGAGTCAGTAATTTCAATAATATTGGATATTTGGGTATACCATTGCTTTAAAGTTTTAGTGATGCACTGTGTGGGGCTGTTGATTTTTATCTAGTTTGAACATTGGATAAGGTTAAAGTGACAGTGAGATACTATTACAAACCTACTGTTGTGTGAGGTTGAATCCATTCTAACTCATAGTGATTCTGTATGGCAGAGTAGAACTGCCCCGTGGGTTTTCCTAGGTTGTGATCTTTAAGGGAGCAGATTGCCAGGACTTTTCTCTTGTGGGGTCACTGGGTAGGTTTGAAAAACCAATCTCTTGGTTAGCAGCCAAATGCTTAACCATTGTGCAACCAGGGATCCTATTAGAATGGCTAAACTGACAGTATCAGTTCTGGTGAGGATGTGGAGCAACAGGAGCACTTTATTGTTGCTGGAAATGTTAACTGGTATAGCCATATGGAAGACGGTTTGGCGGTTTCCTATAAAGCTAAATATAGTCTTACCATACAGTTGAGCAATGGCACCCTTAGGTATTAACCCAACTAATTTGAAAACTTGTGTCCACATAAAGTGTGTACACGAATGTTTATAGCAGCTTTATTAATAATTGCCAAAAATTGGATACAACAAAGCTGGTTGATATGGATGGTACATACATTCGTACAATGGAACATTATTTAAGGATAAAAATAAAAGACCATGGAGGAAACTTAAGAGCATATTGCTAAGTGAAATAAGCCAGTCCAAAAAGACTATATATTGTATGATTTTAATTATATGACATTCTAGAAAAAGCACAACTGTAGAGACCGGAATTGACTCCATGGCAATGGGTTTGATTTAGTTTGATATAGAGACATGAACAGATCGGTCACTGTCGGGAGTTTAGGTGAAGGCTGTGATAGCTGTATTGTTGAAGCCCAGGGAAATTTTTAGGCAATGAAACTAGTCTTTATAGTAAGGTAGTGGTGTATACATTGTATTATGTTTTTGTCAAAACCCATGAAACTTTACAGAACACAAAAAAGTAAACTTTAATGTTTGTGGATTTTTAAAAATTGATTTAGGAGGTCAAGGGATCACAGACAGAAATGCAGACTGTGACGAGAAATTCTAATTGTATTACATATGCCTGAAACGATGAAAATGAGGGTGAGAAAAAAATTAGTGATCTAAGTAATTTGGAAGTAAGTAGAATCTATAATACTAAAGGCAAAAGGAATTGCACATAAGTAATGTACTCTAGTTGATAATTCTCCCTTCCCCCACAGGTGCATAGCTTACCAATTCTAATACAGCTATGCATGTTCATAGGAATTGAACAATTAAGTAAATACATAACCGATGGTGGGAAGCCATGTTTTTCACTGTCGCAGTGGGAATTCAAAGACAAGAAAGGGGAAGAGGCAAGAAAAATTCATATATTAAAAGATAAGAGTTGGAGACATTAATAAAAATTCACGTTTAGTTTAATACTGACAAAGATGGCTATATATAGAAATATTTTGAGATAGGTGTATATACACAAGTTAGTGTACACACATATGTTTCTTTGTTCTGTCAGCTGAGAGGGCCTAAAAAATAGTACACAATAACAGCAAGCATATCTATTGCCCAGATTATATTTTTTAATTTCCTCTCCAGTGAAAGAAACCAGGACTCCTTGGAGAAACTGCTGAATCTAGGACTTGCACAAGATGAGTCTGAAGCATCTTGTAGTGCCAGAAAGTAAGGAAGTAATCATTTTTTTTTTAAAGGACAATGATCAGAGTGTGTCTAAGGAGTACAGGAGCCAACTGAAAGAGCTCTCAGTGGCCAAAGCTGGGACCATTTGAGGAACAAGATAAATAAAGAGTTATTAGATTATAACCCAAAGTATAAAATAAATATATATAAATCCTTATTTATATAAATGAATAATTGAAGAAATTACTAAATGGGAAAGAAAAGACAAATCTTCTATGCAGAATAATTATAAATAATTTACGTAGATATCTACACTAAAGGACAAATAGTTGTCATCAAGTGAATCTCAACTCATGGCAACCCTACGTGTGTCAGAGTGAAACTGGGCTCCCCACAGGGTCTCCAATGGCTGAAAACTTCTGGAAGCAGATCACCAGAACTTTCTTCCAAGGTGCCTTTGGGTGAGTTCAAACACCCAAACTTTCAGTTAGCGGTCATGCACTTTATCATTTGCTCCATCCAGGGGACTCCTACAGTAGGGAAAGGAGGATAAAAAAGAGTAACTTTATAGTGGAGAAACCTGACAAATATTACCTTAGCTAGTTGATGAAGGTCAATATTAATAATCATAAATCATGTTGATCTTTTGTACCTTAAAATGATTTTATGAAAATGATACCTGACCTCTGTGGTCATCACCCCCAAAACTGATAAAACTCAGTCTAATCATGAGAAAACGTCAGACAAATTTCAACAGAGTGGTATCCTACAAACCACCTAAACAGTACTCCTCAAAACTCTCAAAACCAAACCCGTTGCCGTCAAGTTGATTCCGACTCATAGCAACCCTATAGTACAGAGTGGAACTGCCCCATAGGGTTTCCAAGGACCAGCTAGTGGATTTGAACTGCTGTCATTTTGGTTAGCAGCTGAGCTCTTAACCACTATACCACCAGGGCTCCCAAAACTGTCAAGGTCATCAAGAACCAGAAAAATCTGAGAAATTACCTGTCAAGAAGAGCCTAAGAAGACAACAAAAAGTAATTGTGGTACTTATTAGGTAAAAACTAAGAGAATCCAAAAAAATAAAAAATAAAAAAAACTATGGGCTTTAGTTAATAAAAACATGTCAATATGATTTCATTAATTGTAGAAAACATACCATACTAATGTAAGATGTTAATAATAGGAGAAACTATGTACAGATATATATGGGAGCTTCCTGTACTGTTTTCTAAATTTTTCTGTAACTCTAAAACTATCCTAAACAACAAAATCTGTATAAGAAAGATGTTGGTGAAAAACTGGTAAAATTCAAATGTGTTTTGTAATTTAGTTAATAATATTGTACAAATGTTAATTCCTGTTCTCGTTCATTGCACTATGGGTGTGTAAGATGTTCACACATTAGGGCAAACAGGGTGAGGGAAACACAACTCTGTACTGCTTTTGCAACTTTTTTGTAAGTCTAAAATTATTTTAAAACAAAAAAGCTTAATATATTTTAAAAAATGGAATCAGACTCTACCACATTGTCTTATTCCTCAGAGCTTTCCAGATGAATTTCTTCTCTTCTTTCAACATACCCAGCAAGTAGAACATTTTCCTGAATAAAGCTTCAACCTACAGATCAATGACAAGAAAGGTAGTAATAAAAAATGATTAACACCAACACATCATTTCATGTCTAGGGTGCAGTTAAAGAATTTGAGAGACAAAGAAAGAACCCTCAGGGTAGTTGATATGAAAGGGTAAGTTGCTCACAAAGAAGCAAAATCTGGATGGGCTCTGGCTTTTTCATAGCCACTCTGACAGAATACATTGAAATATTGTCTATCGTCTCCTGAAAAAAGAGATAATGACCCAAGAATTTTTCATAACTTCGAAAGCCAGATATTTTAAATGAGCCAGAATCCATAAGTACAAAACCAAGAGCCCAACTTGATAAACAAAACAAATGACTTGTTGAGAAAAATTGCAATATGCCAAAGATGGTCCAAAATAAAGAACTCAGGAAAGGAGAAAATAGGGTAAGAAGCTAGGTGATGATCATTTAATAGAACTAAGAACAAACAATGAGAAATTTTGGTCACAGATAAGACTGTAAATAGCATAAATTTTGACACTGTAAAATAATGATTTGTCTAATGACACCTGGGAATAAAATATGGTAATAGAGAGGGTGGAAGGTGGGTAGCTAATATCCTTATATTACATAACATGGAATAAAGTTGTAAAACATATCTAAAAAATCAAAATGATTCCAACTTTTAAGTGGTTTCGTGACCAGAGGGATCTTTTAGAAAGTAATATTTCTCACAATGAATTAGTATTTACCTGATATTTAGTGATTCCCTCATGTTCTTTCTCTTTCATTAAGTCATTAAATTTAAAACTTTTGTTAAAATACCATATATAATCTGATTCTACTTATGTAATAGGAAATTCCATCTACCTTTCATAGATAGATAAGTAGGTAAATACATACAGATAGATAGATATATACATAGATATCCAGAATCATATTATCATATATTAAGGACGGTTATTTATGCATTATAGGATTTAATTTGCATGCTTTGTTCTTTAGTTTGTTTTTTGTGGCTTGAATTTTTATAATATCTAGATCACTTTATAAATAAAGCAGAATGTTATTCCACAGAAAAACAGTTGAAAATTTCCACAGTTGAAAGTAAGTAAATGAAAAAATCAAACATATAATTGAAAATATTTTTATCTTCATTTACTATAGCAACTAACTTGGGCATACTCACTGTCTTAGTTATCTAGGGCTCCTATAACAGAAATACACAAGCAGATGGTTTTAACAAACAGAAATTTATTCTCTTACAGTCTAGGAGGCTAGAAGTCCGAATTCAGGGTGCCAGATCCAGGGGAAGCATTACTCTCTCTACGGACCCTGGGGGGAAGGTCTTTGTCTTCAATCTTCCCCTGGTCTAAGCGCTTCTCAGAGCAGGATTCTTGGGTCCAAAGGACGCATTCTACCCTCATTGCTGCTTTCTTGGTGACATGAGTTTCCTCTCCTCTGTCCTCAGTTCTCTCTTTTAAATCTCAAAAGCGATTGATTTAAGATACAACCTATTCCTGTAAATTGAGTCCTACCTCATTAACATAACTGCTTTTAATTCTGTCTCAATACATCTTAAAAGTAGGATTTACAACACATAGGAAGATCACATCAGCTCACAAAATGGTGAACACCCATACAATACTAGAAATAATGGCCTAGCCAAGTTGGCACATATTTTGGGGGGGGAAACAATTCAATCCATAACACTCACATACGGTTCTGAGGAAAATAGCAGCAGCTCTTGGCTCTTGATGCCTCAAACCAAGAACACTGCAATTTCATGAAACTCTTACAATTGACAATAGCAAGTATCTATCTGCCCATGCTTCTCTCTTGTTATCATATGGGTGCCCATCTTGAAATCATACCTGCATGCAAATGAATGGCACAGTGATGGAATCTAGAGAGGGGTGTTACCACAATATTTAATCCTATCACTGAACAAACAAATATACCTACCTGGTTCACTTCAAACAAAATAATAATAAAAATAAACATAGCAACTAACACATTGCTGAAAAATATTAAATGCCCAGTAAAGTTTAGTTATTGCTTGAACGATCAGCTAAGGTGCAGTCTCTCGTCAAAGCTGTTCAGTAGGAACTATGACCTAATACACATTTTAAAATATCAAATTATGCATTTCAAAATGACATCCTCTCAGAAGTCAGCCAATTTGTCCTTAGTTTTTAGTCGACAAAGCATTTCCTTGGACATTTAACCTGGGCAAATCAAGTGAACGAACATGAGCTTCAGTGAATGAACATAGTTATCCTTAAATTGCATGCAAAGTGTTTCATGTAAGTGTGTATCGTAGGTGTGTATTGTTTTTTCTGTATTTTATATATATATTCAGAAACTCAAAAGGTCAGAAAAGATTCATAGCCGTTAATATTTAGCATGAATACAACTAGTCTACATGTGATGTGCTAAGGGTGCCATTCTATATCTACCGTTACTTGACTGATGGGCTGTGATTTATTGGGCCAATGTTAAAGTAGATAGACTTGAAGCAATCCCATTCTCCTAGAAAGAAAATCAAAAGGATCTGATGCTTATAGACAATTACCTTATAATATGCAAGGCAAATTAAAGTAGATTATATTTTTTGTTGTGTTCATAAACACTCTTTGTCCTGCATGAGTGTTAGCATCTTCACCATCCACAGCTGCTCTTAAAAATGGTTTTAACTAGATGTCACTGGATTAAAGATTCTGGGGATACAAGTAGGTGATTTCCTCCAGAACAGACCTCCCAAACAGAGATGTCTCACACTGCTATGGACAGTTCATTTGGGCAATTTTATGCTATGTGCATCAGACATTAAAGTTTGTTTGCTAAGTTTTAGAAAAAACCATAGGTGCAGCTGCTCATATTTGCATTTAATTGCAAAAGAAGCTGTAAGAAAAGACCCTTTCTGTTGACTAACTCAGAATACAAATGAAAAATACTAAGGTTTAGAGACAAAATCGTTTAACCCAATGTGGATGTTTTACTAGCCTTACTTTAAAAAGAGACTCATTGGATTTTTAAAATTTTTTTTAAGAGATGGAATTAAAACTGCATTCGAATTCAGAGTTGCTCAGTATGATGTCTAGGGACCACCACATAACCATCACCTGGAAATGTTGTTAAAAGTGAAGATTCTGTATCTTATCAAGAATACATAAGAATTTATGAGGATAGCTCTGCAACTCTACATATTGAAAAAATCCCTCTTGTTGTAATTATGTATATTAGAAATCAATAACCACCACTTCAAATGTTAATTTTTACCAAAAGTTAGTTTTAGTTTAATTTAATTTGAATTACGAGAAAAAAAGTTGCATTTTAGGAAGGAAGCTCAACTCAGAGAGAATTGCTAATGCAAATTATAATGTACATTTGTACATATTATGTTATTTAATCCTCCAAACAAGTTGGCTTAAGTAATGTACATTTAATTATCTTCATTTTACAGATATGATAATTGATGGGTAGAGAAATTTGGTGAGAATGCTGTTTGCCAAAATATGTTTTCCCTTTCCACAATGATAAGCCATATTGCTTCTCAGAGAAAACCAACTTGAATAACAATTACATTAGCTGAGGTAATAACCATTGTCTAAGATAGTCTAGAAAAATAACATTGTCTGGTATTCATAACTACAGTATTAAAATAGGTTTGATAATCATATAGTAGGTTGTATAAAGTTCATGTTTCTTAATGTGGGTGAGCTAATCTAAACAAAGGTGTCTTATGTCTACATAAAATTCCAAAATAAAAACTACTTCTTTTTTTTTCTTTTAATTTATTGCCTTGGTATGACAATACATAATAAATATGCTAAAATTCTGAGGCCTAAATTGGACATGTAAACAATAGCCTCTCAAAATATTATTTTAAAGAATTTTATGCTAACTTGTTTCTGAACAGTACTAGATTCTAACTTGCTCATTTATTAACCTATTATTGCAATTTAATTTTAAGTGTTCAAAAGTGGACAATAAAGGACAAAAACAAACACCAATTGCCATCGAGTAGATTCCTACTCATAGCCACTCTGCAAGGCAGAGTGGAACTGTCCCCTCGGTTTTCCAAGGAGTCCCTGGTGGATTCGAACTGCAAACTTTTTGTTAGCAGCCATAACTCTTAACTACTATGCCACCAGGGTCTCCATAAAGGACAAAGGAGTTTATATTTGTTTAAGTCATGTTGATATTTCCATCTTTAAATTAATTGTCCCTCCTTTACATTCTTTCTACATCTTATCTTCTGTGGATGTGGTTTTAGGGACACATTGATTTTAATTATTATCAAATTCCTGTATGAAAGTGGTCTTCAGATGATGACACAGTCTATGAAGCTGTTTAGTTCTTTCCTTTTTAAGTTAAATTAATAATACCAAAAATCATTATTTTTGAGAATAATGTCAAAAGATTGAATTAAGAGGCTGAAAGTAATTATGAAAAGACCAATATAAACACAAAATACAAACACATGAGCATTTAATTGTCAAAAACTGAGCTTATAATTACAACTTAAATAAGCAAAAATTGGGAAGTAGGAAATGGGATAAAGGAAAAGCATGTGCAGTAGTTCTAATATATGGTAAACTAAGAGTTATTGTTTAATTTACAACTCATATAGTTAAAGACAATGTTCTGTTGCTACTCATAACATTTTAACTGGCTAATTCTTTTCATAAGTAGATCATTTGGACCTTCTTCCTAGTCTTAATCTGGAGGCTCACCTGAAATCTGTCCTACATGGGTGACCCTGCTGATATTTAAACACTGGTGGTATGGCTTCCAGCATCACAGAAACATGCAAGTCCCCCCACATTATGACAAGCTGACAGACTTGTGAGCTAAACAGAAGACTTCAAAAGGCAGCTTGAGAAGACAAAGTATTATAATGACATGCACAAAGAGCTGGGGTTAGAAAACCAAAAGGGAAGAACATGGTTGGCATTTCTCAAGCTGAAAGAACTGAAGAAAAAATTAAATACTTGAGTTGCAATATTGAAGGATTCTGTGGAGGAAACATTGAAGGACGCAGGGAGCACCAAAAGAAGATAGAAGGAATACACAGAGTCACTATACCAAAAAGAACTTGTCAACGTTTAAACATTTCAGGAGGTACCATATGATCGGGAACCAATGGTACTGAAAGAAGAAGTCCAAGCTGCACTGAAGGCATTGGTGAAAAACAAGGCTACAGGAATTGATGGAATACCAATGGAGATGTTTCAACAAAGGTTGCAAAACTAGAAATGCCCATGGGTCTATGCCAAGAAATTTGGAAGACAGCTACCTGGCCAACTGACTGGAAGAGACCCATATTTTTGCCTATTCCCTAGTGAAAGGTGATCTAACCAAATGTGAAAGTTATAAAAAAAAAAAAATCATTAATATCACAAACAAGTAAATTTTGCTGAAGATCATTCAAAAGCAGCTGCAGCAGTATATCGACAGGAACTGCCAGAAATTCAAGCCAGATTCAGAAGAGAATGTGGAAACAGGGATACCATTGTTGATGTCAGATGGATCCTGGCTAAAAGCAGAGAATACCAGAAAGATGTTTACTTGTATTTTATTGACTGTGCTAAGACATTCAACTGTGTGGTTCATAACAAATTACAAACAACATTGAGAAGTATGGGGATTCCAGAACACTCAATTGTGCTCCTGAGGAACCTATACATAGATCAAGAGGCAGTCATTTGAACAGAACAAGGGGATACTATGTGGTTTAAAGCCAGGAAAGGCGTGTGTAAGGGTTATATTCTTTCACCATACCTGTTCAATCTGTATGCTGACCAAATAATCTGAGAAACTAGGCTATATGAAGAAGAACAGGGCATCAGGATTGGAGGAAGACTCATTAACAACCTACATAATGCAGATGACACAACCTTGCTTGGTGAAAGTGAAGAAGACTTGAAGCACTTACTGATAAAGATCAAACACCACAGCCTTCAGTATGGATTACACCTCAAAATAAGGAAAACAAAAATCCTCACAACTGGACCAATAAGCAACATCATGATGAATGGAGAAAAGACTGAAGTTGTAAAGGATTTCATTTTACTGGCATCCACAATCAACACCTATGGAAGCAACAGTCAAGAAATCAAAAGAAGCATTGCATTGGGCATATTGGCTGCAAAAGACCTCTTCAAAGTGTTGAAAAGCAAAGGCAATCACCTCATATGCATACGAAAGTTGGATAATGAATAAGGAAGACCAAAGAAGAATTGACACTTTTAAATTGTGGTGTTAATGAAGAATGTCAAATATACTGTGGACTACCAAAAGAATGAAAAAATCTGTCTTGGAAGAAGTACAAGCAGAATGCTCCACAGAAACAAAGATGGTGAGACTACATCTCACATACTTTGGACATGTTATCAGGAGGGGTCAGTCCCTGGAGAAGGATATCATGCTTGGTAAAGTAGAGGGTCATCAAGAAAGAGGAAGACTCTCAACAATATGAATTGACAAAGTGGCTGCAACAATCGGCTCAAACATAATAATGATTATGAGGATGGTGTAGGACTGGGCAGTGTTTCATTCTGTTGTACTTAGGGCAGCTATGAGTCAAAACCAACTCGATGGCACCTAACAACAACATGGTTGAAGAAATGCAGTTTCTCATAAATAATTTAAGACTGAATAAACAGTTTTAAAAAATTCCTACAAAAGATACAACCTAACAGAATGTGATTTATTTATCAAAGAACAAAGAACAGAAACAAAAAGTTAAGTAAAAAAATAACAATGAAAGCAGCAAAACAGGCATATTGTTATTCAAATCTCCAACTATTACTGTTGAATTATCTGTTTCTCCATTCAATTATGTCAGGTTTTGGTTCATGTATTTTGGGACTCTCTTGTTTGGTGCATATAAATTTACAATTTTTGTCTTTTGACAGATTGAGCCTTTTATTATCATTAAGTGTACTTTCGTGTTTCTAGCACCAATTTTTTTTCTTAAAATCTATTTACTCTCACATGTGTATAACCAACACATCTATTTTCTTTTTGTGTAATGTATATTTTTCATCCTTTTATTTCTAACAAATATGTGTCTTTGAGTCAAATGTACATCTCTTCTAGACAGGTCACAGTTGGATCATGCTCTTTTTTTAATTCATTTTATCATTCTCTGACTTTTGATTAAAAAGTTTAGTCCATTTACATTTAATATAATTACTAATAAAGTAGAATTTACATTTTCTATCTTTCTATTTGTTTCTCATATGTACTGTGTCTTTTTTTTCCTATATTCTTCCCCAGGTTACTCTGAGGATTACAGTTAACATCTTGATTTTTAAAAATCTAGTGTATCTGAACACCTACTTTATTACTATAATATAAATAAATTGCTCTAAAATAGCTCCTGTTCCTTATTCTTTTGTAGTAATGTTGTCATACAAATTACATCTTGATACATTACAACCTCATCAACACAGTTTTATAGCTATTGCTTTATACAGTTATCTTTTATATCTGACAGGAAAAGTAAAGAATTACAAACAAAAATACATTTATAGTGTCTATTATATTTGCATATGTATTTATCTTTGCTGATGCCATGCATTTGTTCATATGGATTTGAGTCACTATACAAACAAACAAAAAAACACCAAACAAAACCTTTGCCATTGAGTTGATTCTGACTCATAGTGACCCTATAAGACAGAGTAGAACTGCCCCACAGGGTTTCCAAGAAATGGCTGGTCCTTTAGTGTTCCTTGGAGGACAGTTCTGCTAACTACAAATTATCTCTGCTTTTTGTTTAACTTGGAATATTTTAATTACTCATTCAATCTTGAAGGAAAATTTTGCTGGACATAGGATTCATGGTTGATAGTCATTTTCTATCTGTATTTTGAATATATCATTTCACTGCCTTCTAACCTCCATGGTTTCTGATGAGAAGTCAGTTAAACTCCCTTGTACATGTGTCTCTTTTTTCTTGCTATTTTCTAGATTCCACCATTTTTTTTTTTTTTTAAGCAAAGGATATAGTATGTCTCCATGTAGTTCTCTTTTAGTTTATTTTATTTGGAGTTCATTGAGTTTCTTGGATGTGTAGCTTAATGGTTTTTCATCAAATATGTGACTTTTTAAGCTTTTTTTTTTCAAATGCTATTTCTGTCTCTTTCTCCTCTCCATCTTTACTAGCATTATGCATATGTTGATGTGAGGATGATGAGACTTCGTCTCCCATACTTTGGACATGTTATCAGGAGGGATCAGTCCCTGGAGACGGACATCATGTTTGATTAAGTAGGTGGTCAGTGAAAAAGAGGAAGACCCTCAACAAGATGGATTGATTACACAGTGGCTACAACAATGGGCTAAAGTATAACGATTGTGAGAATGGTGCAGGACTGGGCAATGTTTCATTCTGACATGAAGTCTCTGCTTAGTGGTCAGTTAAAGATTAGATACATTTTTCTTTAAATGCCTTGAATCAGTATATATTCTATCCTCTGATGAGGGGCTTTGTGTGTATGTTGTGGCATGCCTTCAACTCTCAGGCAGTCAGTTTACTATTCTACATAAGCCTTAATTTTCCCTTTCTTAGGAGCCTTGATCTTAGCCAGAGATGAGAGATTATGACCTTCTCAGGCCTTTTCCAGGCATTTTCACATCCTGCTCATGTTCATGGTCTTTTAGGTCCCCAGAAATATTCCAGGCTACTCCTAATTCTCCTGTGGGCATCTCTTTCCTAAGCTTTTTCTTTTAAGTTTTTTGGCCAGATTCTGGTCTGCCTCAACTGGTATCACTTCTTGAGGCAACTACAATATTTCACGTTTTCTTGCTGATTGTCTTCAACAAACACCCTGGTGATAGGGCTTTTCTCATGAGTAAATTCTGAGTCAGGTCAAATGAAGACATGCCCTGGGAATGCAGTTCGTCCAAGGAGCTGCCGGACAGATCAAACACTGACAGTTATCTGCCAATAGGTCTTCTTATGCAGCTCCAAGACCCTTCAACCGTGTCCTGTTGTTGCTAGGTAGCTGTTTTACATAGCTATCATGATTTCTAACTTCCTGGTTTTCAAAATCAGTAGTAAGTCAACAGTGGATAGGGCAGGTTGAAAGGCAACAAAGCCTACTGCAGGACTCATCTTTTGACACTATATCAGAAATTGCTCTGCTGTTATTCATAAGGTTTTACTGGCCTTTTTTTTGTTGTTGTTATTGTAGAAATAGACTTCTAGGTCCTTCTTCCTAGTCTGTCTTAGTCTGGAAACTCCACTGAAACCTGTCCACCATGGGTGACCTTATTGGTATTTGAAATACCACTGACATAGCTTCCAGCATGACAACAACATGTAAGACACCACAATATGACAACTAAGAGAGTGTGGTGGAGTAACAGTGTAAGATATATAAAAAGAAAAACACTTTTAGAAAGTTTGAACAAATTTTTTTGAACAAAAAAAAATTATAGGAGACATAAAAATGCATTCTCGTTTAATAACAAAAAATAACTAGATATCCTTAAAAAGCTAGAAATAAAAATACCGTATGGTCCACCAATCCCACACCTAGGAATCTTAGAGAAATAAGAGCCTTCACATGAATAGACACATGCACACCCATGTTCATTGCAGCATTAGTCACAATATCAAAAAGATGGAAATAATCTAAGTGCCCACCAACATGTGAATGGCTAAACAAATTATGGTACACAAACACAATGAAATACTTTGCAACAATAAAAAACAATCATGAATCCGCAAAACATCTCACAGCATTGACGAAACCAGAGAGCATTATGCTGAGTGAAATAAGTCAGTTACAAAAGGACAAATATTGTATAAGACTACTATTAAAAAAAAAAAAAGGTAAGGTGGCATATTGGCTAAGTGCTATGGCTGCTAACCAAGAGGTTAACAACTGGAATCCACCAGGTGATCCTTGGAAACTCTATGGGGCAGTTCTACTCTGTCCTATAGGATCACCATGAGTTGGAATTGACTCGACGGAAGTGGATTTTTTTAAGGTTTACATACAATAAAAAAAAAAAAAATCTTTAATGGTTACAAGGGAGGGGGGAGGTGGAGAGGGGAAATCAATAGACAGTAGACAAGTGTTAACTTAGGTAAAGGGAAAGACAACAGACGGTATAGGGGAAGCCAGAACAACTTGACAAAGGCAAAGTCATAGAAGCTTCCTAGACGCATCCAAACACCATGAGGGACAGAGTTACTGGGCTGAGGGCTGGGGATAATGGTCTTGGGAGACATCTAGGTCAATTGGCATAGCATAGTTCACAAAGAAAACGTTCTACATCTTACTTTGGTGAGTAGCATTTGGGGTCTTAAAAGCTTTCAAGTGGCCATCTGAGATACATCTATTCATCCCATCCCATCCAGAGCAAAGGAGAATGAAGAAAACCAAAGACACAAGGAAAATAGTCCAAAGGACTAATGGACCATATAAACCATGGCCGTCACCAGCCTGAGCCCAGAAGAACTAAATGGTGCCCATCTACCATCATCAGCTTCTCTCATGGGGATCACAATAGAGGGTCCCAGACAGAGGAGGAGAAAAATGTAGAACAAAATTCATAATTCACTAAAAATGACCAGACTTACTGGCTTGACAGAGACTGGAGGAACTGCTGAAACTATCCCCCCCCCAGACACCCTGCAACTCAAAACTGAAGCCACTCCTGAAGTCCACCTTTCAGCCAATGAAATACTTTGATTAGACGGGCTTATAAAACAATAACATACGTAAGGAACATGCTGCTTAGTCTAATCAAGTATATGAGACCAAATGGGCAACACCTGCCCAAAAGCAAGGAAGAGCAGTGGGAAGGGACAGGAAATCTAGAGTAACGGGCATGGGAAACCCAGGGTGTAAAGGTAAAGGGGAGACTGCTGATGGATTGCAGGAATTGCAACTAATGTCACAATACAATTTGTTTATAAATTTTTGAATAAGAAATTAATTTATGCCTTTAAACCTTCACCTAAACACAATAAAATTAAAAAAAAAAAGATAAATACATAGAGTTTGAAATCTTGCCTATAATCTCCACTCCCCCAAAAAGGATTCTAGATTGAAAATAATTGATGAGTTATTTTTCAAGTGTTACAAGTAATGCCAATGTTACATAACATATTGAAAGCACATAAAAATAAGGAAAAGTATTCAAGTTCATTTCATGAAAGTGTTAGCTCTTGATCCAAAGCCTTACAAAATGAAACACAGGAAAGAACATTTATGAGCGTAAAACTCAAGTCAATTCAGACTCATAGTGATCCTAGGGGACAGAGTAAAACTGTTCTATAGGTATCTAATGCTAATATTTACAGAAGCAAACTGCCACACCTTTCTACTAGGAGAGAGACTGGAGGGTTTGAACCGCCAGTCTTTTGGTTAACAGCTAAGCACTTAACTACTTCACTACTAGGGCTACCTTTATAAACATAAAAACCTAGAACTGAAATAGAATACAAAGAAATTGAATACAACAGTATAACTAACTCTAATCCAGCATGCATGTTTAATATGTAATGTATTAATGCACACATCCCAACAATAAATCATATGTGAAAAAAATACACAAACCTCTTAATGTATGCAGAATGGGCACTTATGAACACACTTATTCAGGATTATTGTGTCAAAAATTGTGATCATCATGCTACTTAACACAAATATATATCCACATCTTTTGATATTATAATTTCAATTATGAGAATTAATGCTTATATATCTAAAATCAAGGAAATATTTAAATTAGAATATCTTCATACAATGGTGTGTAAGGAATTATGTTATTCTTAAGCTTGTTTTTGGAAAACCTGGTGGTGTAGTGGTTAAGTGCTACAGCTGCTAACCAAAAGGTTGGTAGTTCAAGTCTACCAGGTTCTCCCCTTGGAAACTCTATGGGGCAGTTCTACTCTGACCTATAGGGTTGCTATGAGTCGGAATCGACTCAAAGGCAACTGGTTTGGTTTGGTTTTTAAGGTTGTTTTTACATGCATTTACTTAAAAAAGAAAATTATAAGTTATGTTATTGTTTTTGAAGCAGTATATAACATTTTATGATTGATATGGTCTCTATTACGTAAGAAAATAAGGCAGGGAAAAAATATCTTCTAAGACTAAATTATCCATAGGTGACTGAACTATACTGCTGTTTTCTAGCTTCACATATTTTTTGTATTTTCCTAAATGTCCATTAAATGATTAGAAAATAAAATAGCATTTTTAGAAGGCTGGATAACAAAAAAAAACCTTCTAACAGATTTGACTCAGTTGTCTCTACACTTGTTTTTCCCTAAGTAGTAATATTTTCTTTTAGCTTGTTAAGTATGCCTTTGTGTACTGTCAAATCTATTCTGGCACATAGCAACCTTAATAGGACAGAGTAGAACTGCCCCACAGGGTTTCCAAAACTGTAATATTTAAGGAAGCAGACTGCCACATGTTGGATAGGAAATTAGAGGAATATTTTTACCACCACTTCTTATTCTGTTATGTACATTATTGGTCTTGCTTCTTTTTACATGCGCAAAAATTAAAGAGAAAAAGTAAACAAACCTTCTTTCGGAATATGAGCACCATCATGATGGTTTTTCTCCCATTAAAATATCTACTTTCTGAATACCCTTCATTATGTTCAGTTATGGACTGTGGTTCAACCTAGAAGCTGAAGTGCCCCTAGGTACAGCTAGGCAGAGATGCCTTTTGCAACTGGCCTTTGGAAAAGTAATCCTCAGAGCCCAGATTTCTAAAACAGCTTGCACATTTATCAGTTTTAAAGCTAGAAGAGTTCTCAAAGAAAAAATTAAAAAAAAAAAATCTAAATAGAGATTTTTAAAGTTATTTAATCATCATGTTTTTTCTTTTGAAATGATCATTTAAGTTATCATAAAACCCTTTCCAATATTTAATAACTTACTGTCATGGGGCGGCTCAAGAGGACAAACTATTATAGTGAAATGTGCAAAGACCTGGAGTTAGAAAACCAAAATGGAAGAACATGCTCGAGATTTCTCAAGGTGAAAGAACTGAAGAAAAAATTCAAGCCTCGAGTTGTAATATTGAAGGATTCTCTGAGCAAAATGGGACACTGGTTTCTCAGTGGTTAAGCATTTGGCTGCTAACTGAAAGGTCAGCAATTTGAACCTACCAGCAGCTCCTTGGAAACTCTATGAGGCAGTTTTATCTGTCCTATAGGGTAGCTATGAGTTGGATTCAACTCAATGATCACAGTGACAAGTATGGACAAAATACTGAACCACACAGGAAGCACCAAAAGAAGATGGAAGGAATACACAGAGTCACTCTACAAAAAATAATTCGTCAAAGTTCCACCATTTCAGGAGTTAGTGTAAGATCAAGAACCGATGGTATCGAAGGAAGAAGTCCAAACTGCACTGAAGGTATTGGCAAGAAAGAAATCCCCAGGAATTGATTGAATATTGATTGAGATGTTTCAACAAAGGGATACAGCACTGGAAGTGTTCACTCATCTATGCCAAGAAATTTTGAAGAGAGCTGCCTGACCAACCAACTGGAAGGGATCCATATATGTGCCTATTCTAAAGAAAGGTGACCAACAGGATATAGAAATTATCAAACAATATCATTAATATCACACAAAAGTAAAATTTTGCTGAAGATCATTCAAAAGCAGTTGCAGTAGTACATCCACAAGGAACTGCTAGAAATTCAAGCCGGATTCAGAAGAGGATGTGGAAGGAGGGGTATCATTGCTGATATCAGATGGATCTTGGCTGAAAGCAGAGAATACCAGAAGGATGTTTACCTATGTTTTATTGACTGTGCAAAGGCATTCGACTGTATGGATCATAACAAGCTATGGATAACACTGCAAAGAATGGGAATTCCAGAACACTTAATTGTGCTCATGAGGAACCTTTACATAGATCAAGAGGCAGTTGTTCGGACAGAACAAGGGGATACTGATTGGTTTAAAGTCAGGAAAAGTGTGCGTCAGGGTTGTATTCTTTCACCATACCTATTTAATCTATATGCTGAACAAATAATCCAAGAAGCTGGACTATATGAAGAACGGGGCATCAGGATTGGAGGAAGACTCATTAACAACCTACATTATGCAGTTGACACAACCTTACTTGCTGAAAGTGAAGAGGACTTGAAGCACTTACTAATGAAGATCAAAGACCACAGCCTTCAGTATGGATTACACCTCAACATAAAACAAAAATCCTCACAACTGGACCAATGAGCAACATCATGATAAACAGAGAAAAGATTGAAGTTGTCAAGGATTTCATTTTACTTGGATCCACAATCAACAGCCATGGAACCGGCAATCAAGAAATCAAAAGATGCATTGCATTGGGCAAATCTGCAAAGGACCTC
Source organism: Elephas maximus indicus (assembly GCF_024166365.1). Taxonomy (NCBI): domain Eukaryota; kingdom Metazoa; phylum Chordata; class Mammalia; order Proboscidea; family Elephantidae; genus Elephas; species Elephas maximus. The sequence continues at coordinate 135,435,136 of NC_064822.1, read as the reverse complement.
TTCAAAGTGTTGAAGAGCAAAGACGTCACCCTGAAGACCAAGGTGCGCCTGACCCAAGCCATGATATTTTCAATTGCATCATATGCATGTGAAAGCTGGACAATGAATAAGGAAGACCAAAGAAGAGTTGACGCCTTTGAATTGTGGTGTTGGCAAAGAATATTGAATATACCATGGACTGCCAAAAGAACGAACAAATCTGTCTTGGAAGAAGTGCGGCCAGAATGATCCTTAGAGGCAAGGATGGCGAGACTGCATCTTGCATACTTTGGACATGTTGTCAGGAGGGATCAGTCTCTGGAGAAGGACATCATGCTTGGCAGAGTACAGGGTCAACGGAAAAGAGGAAGACCCTCAACAAGGTGGATTGATACAGTGGCTGCAGCAATGAGCTCAAGCATAACAATGATTGTAAGGATGGCGCAGGACCAGGCGGTGTTTTGTTCTGTTGTGCATAGTGTCACTATGAATCGGAACCGACTTGATGGCACCTAACAACAACAACACTAATCCCTGGAGAAGGACATCATTCTTCGTAAGGTGAAAAAGAGGAAGACTCTCAATGGAATGGATTGACGCAGTGGCTACAACAATGGGCTCAAACACAACAAGGATTGTGAGGATGATGCAGGACCAGACAGTGTTTCCTTCTGTTGTATAAAGGATCACTATGAGTAGGAATAAATCCAATAACACCTAACCACAACTTGTCATGGAGTCAGTTTTTATATTGAGCTTAAATCCTTTGTGTGGTACGTAGGATAGGTTCTTATTTTTTTACGCTCTGGTCAGGATCCTCAAAAACCAAACCAAACCAAACCAAACTAAATCTGTTCCCATCAAGTCAATTCTGACACATAGCAACCCTATAAGACAGAGTAGAATTGCTCCAAAGAGTTTCCAAAGAGCAGCTGGCAAGAGTTATTACACAAAAATACAAGAAAGTCAAGAAAATAATCTGATTTTGCTTTAGCCTACCAGTGCCATATTGGTGTGGCAAAAACATAGCCTACTCCAAACAATGACAATGAGTAGAGAGGTGACTGGCAAAGACCAGAGCTGGATGTGCAAACACACAGACTTACTTGAAACATGTACTTTAATGATTTAAGAAAGTCAACCTTTCTAATGTTATAGGGGAAAAAGACCCCGGACTCAAATTTAATTGAAAGAGATTTTTATTAAGCCAAGACAAAGGCAAAAACAATCATTCAAATGAGGGAGACCCTCAGCATGTACCCAGTACAGAGGCCAAAGGAATCCACTGAGTCATGATCACAGTATCTATTATATACTACAGAGGACAAAGAAAATCATTATAAGGTCTTGACTGGTAGCAGGTCAATTCATCACTGTCGTAGCTGGAACTGCCAAAGTGGGGAAAGGACCATAACTAGGATATGTACATAAATACAGTTTAAAAACTTACAGGATTAGTTCTGGGGTTTTTAATTACCTTGTTACATGGTGGCTGGGATTGGCTCATGATCATGCGATCCTGAATCACAGTCACAGGTCATTTAGACAATACTGGAACCCCTACCTTTAACTTAAATTAGATAACATTTGTTATGGAACATTTCTTTTCTTTGTTTTACTTAGGTACACCTGTTTAATAACCAACACAGAAACTGTTGTGCCAGTTTTTCTATCATATAACTGTGGGAAAGGGAAATTGGACCTTACCTAGTTTTCCTAACTAAGGAAAGTTTTAGGGGGTCTCTAATCCTCAGATCAATATATACAATGATGAGTGCCTTTAGACAGAATAGTTCCATTTAATTCTCAGGAATATAGTTTATTATGGCAGAGTAAGGCATATATAGGTGATAAGGCAAGCAAGAGTCCTTTGGAAAGCAACTTTGATTCAGAAGGAGAACTTAATTCTAGAATCAAAAGACACGTCTTCTCTTGTTATGTAATACATTTATATAGTTAATATTTGTAATTTTATAAGCTATATCTACTCACTCAAAATTTTTAAATTTCTATGGAGTGGGGATGGGTAGAGAGAGGGTGCATAGAAATCACCTGGATTTACTAATCACTAAAAAGGGACATCATGTTTGGTAAAGTAGAAGGGCAGCAAAAATAAGGGAAACCTTCAATGAGTTGAGTTAACACAAAAGCCACAATAATGGACTCAAAAATACCAATGGTCATGAAGATGGTACAGGAACAGACAATGTTTCAGTCTGTTTAACATAAGGTCACAGTGAGTTGGAGTTGACTCCAAGACAACTAACAACAATAGAAAGCATAGCACTGTTTTATCAAATTCCAGATAAAAAACAGTGCTTCTTTACGGGCAAGGACTAGAAGGCACTAGGAGACAGGAAAGCTGGTAGGTTGCATGAATGTTGACATGTCATGCATGGGGTTGGTAACCAATGTCACATAAAAAAATGTGTACTAATTATTTAATAAGAAGCTAATTTGTTCTGTAAATCTTTATCTAAAGTACAATTTAAAAAAAAGTGCTTCTTTAGAACTTCTTGCCTCAGGCCAGGAATAAATTATCTCACTTAGTATATAAGCTGTTTTCTCATTCTTTTGCATTTTTTGGCTTAATATTTAGCAGTAGAAGGCAGATCGCAAGACTCTCACCAGTTCCAAGCAACAGAGAGGCAGTAGGTGTGAGAAATGATGTCTGAATTCAATCTTTAAATACCGCTCGCCCTTTTCACACTGAAATCATCACCTAATCTATACCTCCGTATTGGGAAAGGAGTAGCGTGTGATGAAAGAAAAAGAACTAAAATTTCTCAGGCGTTCTTCACAGAATTAAATTTTAGCCAATGAAGCCTTTTTGTTTTCATTTAATTTTGTGCTATGAGATGTCCAGTTGATTTAAGTCTCCAGAGGTACAAATCTTCCTCACCAGATAATGTGTTTTTATATTTTATATTTAATAAAAGAAACTAAAAACGAAAAAAAAATTTTCCTTGACATATGCTAGATACATAAATGGCGTGGGTGTTCACAGGCGCATATTGGCATTTGTTCTAGCAACACTAGAGCTGGAAGGGCCGCCAAGGATGATTATTTTTGCATGGGTTTCTAATGCCTCAATCTTAACAGACGTTCCAAATGGACGTTTAAGTTACTCAATCTTATTATGAGCTGGAATTTTGAGCACTTTTCCTTAAAATAAAAGTGGATCCTGCAAATCAGTGCTTCTTTCCACAGATGGCCATACCTCTTAGGAAATGTTTTACAAATGATTGAGAGGGTTTTGATGATAGTTAACATTATTGTGGCTCCATTGGCATTTCATGCATTAGGCAAGAATGCTGACTTCCTGTAATTCATGGAACAGCTCCACAGACTGAAGACTATTTCCTCATCCTGCGCTACTTTTGAATGAACCATATAAGATTCATATATGCGAAAAAAAATCTATTTGTTACTATTTGACTCTTTATTGTAAATGAGCACACATTATTTTTTCCATAGTGCTAATTTATACTGAAATTTTCAGAAATGCAACTAAAGTGTAAATGAAGAGGGAAAAGTCTACTTTGTTTTGTATGAAAATTAATCAAAACTTCTTTTCCATTTTCAAAGAAATAATACCATTTATAATATCTGAGTCACTCCAAGAATAATCTGTGTATGTTTGCTTTGTAAGTTTGGTAATTCATGGCAACTGTCTCCATGGGTACAAGCTTCTGCTTACTTTAATATGCCTTCTAACAAAGTCATGCCCCACCATGTACAAATTTAAATATATACACAGATCTAAATGAACATTATTATCTTATACGCTGCTTTCCTTTTATTTTTCTTTTATAGTAAAATAAGAGTATGGAGCCCTGGTGGTGCAGTGGTTAAGAGCTACAGCTGTTAACCAAAAGGTTGGCAGTTCAAATCCACCAGCTGCTCCTTGGAAACCCTATGGGGTGGTTCTACTCTGTCCTATTGGCTTGTTATGAGTAGGAATTGGTATTATAGCGAATTATTTTTGAGATTATGATTATAGGAGGATACATAATGAACAAATTTATTTCATTTATTTTCAGAATAATAAGAGGGCATTAGAAATAATGTGTTAGGTAAGTGAGAAACTGGGTCTGGTAGGGTTGACAACTACTGTAGAAGACCAACTATAGTTGGGCATTAGTATCTTTAACATGACTTCCAAATTTGTGTTTTGGCCCATGTCTATATCTCTAACTTCCTTGTACTCCAAATTTTTCCTCACTACAAGCTGTCAGTATATTGACTTCTTAGATCCTCCACAAGCCAAGGTCCTTCCTAACTTATTCTCTCAGTTAATGATGGCCTCTGTCTACTTCCATTGCTTGGCTAGCTCTTTGTCAACTTTCATATTTTAACTAAAAAGTCTTTTCCTTACACAAGCTTTCCTTGTGTTTTCATTACAGCCTGTATTATTTTATCCTACCATTTAAAATATTTTACTGTTGCCAGATTCATGAAGACAGGAAATATACTTTTTTGTTCACTTCTGTATGCTCAGAAATTTTTACAGTTTCATGGTACACAGTGGGGGCTCAATAAATATTAGTTAAATAAATGATTTTCAAGAGAAAAAAACTGAATTTTAAGATATGTTCCAGAATTTTAAAAAAATCACAGTTTAAAGTCATTTATACATCAAATATTTATTGCAAACTTACTATGTGGTAAGAAGTATTGTACTGGGAATACAAAAGTGAACAGAATGGAAAACTGAGTGGAATAGAAAATTCATCTAGTTTACATTCCAGAGGGAAAAGCAGAGTACAAAATATATGATTACACTATATACTATGATAGATAGTAATCAATTCTAAGAATAAAAGCAAAGTAGAGGAGGCGGGGCCAAGATGGCGGACTAGGTAGACAATACCTCGGATCCCTCTTGCAACAAAGACTCGGAAAAACAAGTGAATCGATCACATACATAACAATCTACGAACCCTGAACAACAAACACAGATTTAGAGATGGAAAACGAACAAATATGGGGAAGCAGCGACTGTTTTCGGAGCCTGGAGCCAGCGTCCCAGTCAGGTAACCTTGGCACCCGGATTAGGTCAGGGCCCAGGGGAGCTGACGGCGCAAACAAGGGGGCAGCCCTACCCCCTTGAACTCACCCCGGGAGGGGGCCCAGCCGGTCCGCGAGGGCAGCGTGGCGACGCAGCAGGTGGGAGAAGTCCCCGGGAGGCAGTGACTGGTCTTGGAGCTGGGAGAGCAGCGTACCAGCCGGGGAATCTTGCCGCCGGGCATTTGACTGGGTGCTGTCACAGCACAAGCATGGGAACAGCTCCACTCCCCTGAACTAACCCCGGGAGGGGGCCCAGCCAGTCCGCGGGGGCGGCGCGGCCACACGGCTGGCGGGACAAGAAGTCCCCTGGAGGCAGCGACTGATTTTGGAGTCGGGAGTGCAGCGTCCCAGCAGGGAAACCTTGACGCTGGGCGTTGGATTGGCAGCGGAGGATCTGACCGTGGCTTCAGTGGGCCAGATCCCCGGGGGAAATCTCCACACAGCCAGCACACATAGCTGACACGCCACTCGGGAATCTCTGATAAAATAGTCATTCCAAGCAAGACAAGCAACTCTGGCTATATTCCGAGGTGCCACTCTCCTATCTCTCTGATCCCTCCCCCACCCTCCCCAGGCGGCTTCATTAACATTGGAATTTCCTGAGCCAGAGGGAGAATGGCTCCGGCTCCGCAGTGGCTTTGCTTCCCCCCCCCCTTTTTTTTCTCTTTCGGTCTTTTCCTAACCCACTCTTCCAGCCGGAGAGAAGGAACCACAAAAAACCCAGGGACCAAAAATCCATCCCTAATTGGACTAAAAACACAGAACCAGCTACAGCCAAGCATATATAATCCAAATCTCAGACTTTCATCCTTACAGGGAACAAGGTGGCGGTTATAATCCAGAGGCAGTTCTGATATGGATCTGACTGCATTTTTTTTTGAGTGGATTTTCTGGAAAAACTAGTTTTCCAGTGATGGCTTGGAGACAGCAGACTATATCAAACCACATAAAGAAGCAGACCATGACAGCTTCTACAGCCCCCCAAACAAAAGAATCAAAATCTTTCCCAAATGAAGATACAATCCTGGAATTATCAGATACAGAATATAAAAAACTAATTTACAGAATGCTTCAAGACATCACAAACGAAATAAGGGAAACTGCAGAAAAAGCCAAGGAACACACTGATAAAACTGTTGAAGAACTCAAAAAGATTATTCAAGAACATAGTGGAAAAATTAATAAGTTGCAAGAATCCATAGAGAGACAGCATGTAGAAATCCAAAAGATTAACAATAAAATTACAGAATTAGACAATGCAATAGGAAGTCAGAGGAGCAGACTCGAGCAATTAGAATGCAGACTGGGACATCTGGAGGACCAGGGAATTAACACCAACATAGCTGAAAAAAATCAGATAAAAGAATTAAAAAAAATGAAGAAACCCTAAGAATCATGTGGGACTCTATCCAGAAGGATAACTTGCGTGTGATTGGAGTCCCAGAACAGGGAGGGAGGACAGAAAACACAGAGAAAATAGTTGAAGATCTGCTGACAGAAAACTTCCCTGACATCATGAAAGACAAAAGGATATCTATCTAAGATGCTCATCGAACACCATTCAAGACTGATCCAAAAAGAAAAACACCAAGACATATTATCATCAAACTTGCCAAAACCACAGATAAACAGAAAATTTTAAAAGCAGCCAGGGAGAAAAGAAAGGTTTCCTTCAAGGGAGAACCAATAAGAATAAGTTCAGACTACTCAGCAGAAACCATGCAGGAAAGAAGGAAATGGGACGACATATACAGAGCACTGAAGGATCATATATCCAGCAAAACTCTCTCTGAAATATGAAGGCGAAATTAAGATATTCACAGATACACACAAGCTTAGAGAATTTGCAAAAACCAAACCAAAGCTACAAGAAATACGAAAGGATATTGTTTGGTCAGAAAACCAATAATATCAGATACCAGCACAACACAAGTTCACAAAACAGAACATCCTGATAACAACTCAAATAGGGAAATCACAAAAACAAATTAAGATTAATTAAAAAAAAAAATTGCTCATAACAGGGAATCACTGAAGTCAATATGTAAAAGATCACAATAATCAAAAAGAGGGACTAAATACAGGTGGCATAGAACTGCCATATGGAGAGTGATACAAGGCGATATAGAACAATACAAGTTAGGTTTTTACTTAGAAAAATAGGGGTAAATAATAAGGTAACCACAAAGACGTATAACAACTCCATAACTCAAGATAAAAGCCAAGAAAAACGTAACGACTCAACAAACATAAAGTCAAACACTAAGAAAATGACGATCTCACAATTTACTAAGAAAAACATCTCAGCACAAAAAAGTATGTGGAAAAATGGAATTGTCAACAACACACATAAAAAGGCATCAAAATGACAGCACTAAACACTTATTTATCTATAATTACCCTGAATGTAAATGGACTAAATGCACCAATAAAGAGACAGAGAGTCACGGACTAGATAAAGAAATACGATCCGTCTATATGCTGCCTACAAGAGACACACCTTAGACTTAGAGACACAAACAAACTAAAACTCAAAGGATGGAAAAAAAATATAACAAGCAAACAATAAGCAAAAAAGAAGAGGAGTAGCAATATTAATTTCTGACAAAATAGACTTTAGACTTAAATCCACCACAAAGGATAAAGAAGGACACTACATAATGATAAAAGGGACAATTGATCAGGAAGACATAACCATATTAAATATTTATTCACCCAATGACAGGGCTGCAAGATACATAAATCAAATTTTAACAGAACTGAAAAGTGAGATAGACACCTCCACAATTATAGTAGGAGACTTCAACACACCACTTTCGAAGGACAGGACATCCAGTAAGAAGCTCAATAGAGACACAGAAGATCTAATTACAACAATCAACCAACTTGACCTCATTGACTTATACAGAACTCTCCACCCAACTGCTGCAAAGTACACATTTTTTTGTGCACATGGAACATTCTCTAGAATAGACCACATATTAGGTCATAAAACAAACCTTTGCAGAATCCAAAACATCAAAATATTACAAAGCATCTTCTCAGACCACAAGGCAATAAAACGAGAAATCAATAACAGAAAAACTAGGGATAAGAAATCAAATACTTGGAAACTGAACAATACCCTCCTGGAAAAAGACTGGGTTATAAAAGACATCAAGGAGGGAATAAGGAAATTCATAGAATGCAATGAGAATGAAAATACTTCCTATCAAAACCTCTGGGACACAGCAAAAGCAGTGCTCAGAGGCCAATTTATATCGATAAATGCACACATACAAAAAGAAGAAAGAGCCAAAAGCAGAGAACTGTCCCTACAACTTGAACAAATAGAAAGCGAGCAACAAAAGAATTCATCAGGCACCAGAAGAAAACAAATAATAAAAATTAGAGCTGAACTAAATGAATTAGAGAACAGAAAAACAATTGAAAGAATTAACAAAGCCAAAAGCTGGTTCTTTGAAAAAATTAACAAAATTGATAAACCATTGGCCAGACTGACTAAAGAAATAAAGGAAAGGAAAAAAATAACCCAAATAAGAAATGAGATGGGCCACATCACAACAGACCCAACTGAAATTAAAAGAATCATATCAGATTATTATGAAAAATTGTACTCTACCAAATTTGAAAACCTAGAAGAAATGGATGAATTCCTGGAAAAACACTACCTACCTAAACTAACACATTCAGAAGTAGAACAACTAAATAGACCCATAACAAAAAAAGAGATAGAAACAGTAATCAAAAAACTCCCAACAAAAAAAAAGCCCTGGCCCGGATGGCTTCACTGCAGAGTTCTACCAAACTCTCAGAGAAGAGTTAACACCACTACTACTAAAGGTATTTCAAAGCATAGAAAATGACGGAATACTACCCAACTCATTCTGTGAAGCCACCATCTCCCTGACACCAAAACCAGGTAAAGACATTACAAAAAAAGAAAATTATAGACCTATATCCCTCATGAACATTGATGCAAAAATCCTCAACAAAATTCTAGCCAATAGAATTCAACAACATAGCCAAAAAATAATTCACCACGATCAAGTGGGATTTATACCAGGTATGCAAGGCTGGTTCAACATTAGAAAAACCATTAATGTAATCCACCACATAAATAAAACAAAAGACAAAAACCACATGATCTTATCAATTGATGCAGAAAAGGCATTTGACAAAGTCCAACACCCATTTATGATAAAAACTCTCACCAAAATAGGAATTGAAGGAAAATTCCTCAACATAATAAAGGGCATCTATGCAAAGCCAACAGCCAATATCACTCTAAATGGAGAGAACCTGAAAGCATTTCCCTTGAGAACGGGAACCAGACAAGGACGCCCTTTATCACCGCTCTTATTCAACATCGTGCTAGAAGTCCTAGCCAGGGCAATTAGGCTAGACAAAGAAATAAAAGGCATCCGGATTGGCAAAGAGGAAGTAAAATTATCTCTATTTGCAGATGACATGATCTTAAACACAGAAAACCCTAAGGAATCCTCCAGAAAACTACTGAAACTAATAGAAGAGTTTGGCAGAGTCTCAGGTTATAAGATAAACATACAAAAATCACTTGGATTCCTCTACAGCAACAAAAAGAACGTGGAAGAGAAAATCACCAAATCAATACCATTCACAGTAGCCCCCAAGAAGATAAAATACTTAGGAATAAATCTTACCAAGGATGTAAAAGACCTATACAAAGAAAACTACAAAGCTCTACTACAAGAAATTAAAAAGGACATACTTCAGTGGAAAAACATACCTTGCTCATGGATAGGAAGACTTAACATAGTAAAAATGTCTATTCTACCAAAAGCCATCTATACATACAATGCACTTCCGATCCAAATTCCAATGGCATTTTTTTAAGGTGATAGAGAAACAAATCACCAATTTCATATGGAAGGGAAAGAAGCCTCAGATAAGCAAAGCATTACTGAAAAAGAAGAAGAAAGTGGGAGGCCTCACTCTACCTGATTTCAGAAGCTATTATACAGCCACAGTAGTCAAAACAGCCTGGTACTCGTACAACAACAGGCACATAGACCAATGGTACAGAATTGAGAACCCAGATATAAATCCATCCACGTATGAGCAGCTGATATTTGACAAAGGACCAGTGTCAGTTACTTGGGGAAAAGACAGTCTTTTTAACAAATGGTGCTCGCATAACTGGATATCCATTTGCAAAAAAATGAAACAGGACCCATACCTCACACCATGCACAAAAACTAACTCCAAGTGGATCAAAGACCTAAACATAAAGACTAAAGCGATAAAGATCATGGAAGAAAAAATAGGGACAACTCTAGGAGCCCTAATACAAGGCATAAACAGAATACAAAACATTACCAAAAATGATGAAGAGAAACCAGATAACTGGGAGCTCCTAAAAATCAAACACCTATGCTCATCTAAAGACTTCACCAAAAGAGGAAAAAGACCACCTACAGACTGGGAAAGAATTTTCAGCTATGACATCTCAGACCAGCGCCTGATCTCTAAAATCTGTAGGATTCTGTCAAAACTCAACCACAAAAAGACAAACAACCCAATCAAGAAGTGGGCAAAGGATATGAACAAGCACTTCACTAAAGAAGATATTCAGGCAGCTAACAGATACATGAGAAAATGATCTCGATCATTAGCCATTAGAGAAATGCAAATTAAATCTACGATGAGATTCCATCTCACTCCAACAAGGGTGGCATTAATCCAAAAACACAAAATAATAAATGTTGGAGAGGCTGCAGAGGGATTGGAACTCTTATACACTGCCGGTGGGAATGTAAAATGGTACAACCACTTTGGAAATCTATCTGGCGTTATCTTAAACAGTTAGAAATAGAACTACCATACAACCCAGAAATCCTACTCCTCGAAATATACCCTAGAGAAACAAGAGCCTGCACACAAACAGATATATGCACACCCATGTTTATTGCAGCTCTGTTTACAATAGCAAAAAGCTGGAAGCAACCAAGGTGTCCATCAACAGATGAATGGGTAAATAAATTGTGGTATATTCACACAATGGAATACTACACATCGGTAAAGAACAGTGACGAATCTGTGAAACATTTCATAACTTGGAGGAACCTGGAAGGCATTATGCTGAGTGAAATTAGTCAGATGCAAAAGGACAAATATTGTGTAAGACCACTATTATAAGATCTTGAGAAATAGTATAAACTGAGAAGAACACATACTTTTGTGGTTACGAGGGGAGGAGGGAGGGAGGGAGGGAGAGGGTTTTTTACTGATTAATTAGCAGATAAGAAATGCTTTAGGTGAAGGGAAGGACAATACTCAATACATGGAAGATCAGCTCAACTGGACTGGACCAAAAGCAAAGAAGTTTCCGGGATAAAATGAATACTTCAAAGGTCAGTGGAGCAAGGGCGGGGGTTTGGGAACCATGGTTTAAGGGGACTTCTAAGTCAATTGGCAAAATAATTCTATTATGAAAACATTCTGCATCCCACTTTGAAATGTGGCGTCTGGGGTCTTAAATGCTAACAAGTGGCCATCTAAGATGCATCAATTGGTCTCAACCCACCTGGAGCAAAGGAGAATGAAGAACACCAAGGTCACACGACAACTAAGAGCCCAAGAGACAGAAAGAGCCACATGAACCAGAGACGTACATTATCCTGAGACCAGAAGAACTAGTTGGTGCCCGGCCATAATCGATGACTGCCCTCACAGGGAGCACAATAGAGAACCTCTGAGGAGCAGGAGATCAGTGGGATGCAGACCCCAAATTCTCATAAAAAGACCAGACTTAATGGTCTGGCTGTGACTAGAGGAATCCCAGCGGTCATGGTCCCCAAACCTTCTGTTGGCACAGGATGGGAACCAACCCCGAAGACAATTCATCAGACATGAAAGGGACTGGACAGTGGGTGGGAGAGAGATGCTGATGAAGAGTGAGCTAATTATATCAGGTGGACACTTGAGACTGTGTTGGCATCTCCTGTCTGGAGGGGGGATGGGAGGATAGAGAGAGTTGGAGGCTGGCAAAGTTTTCACGAAAGGAGAGACTGGAAGGGCTGACTCATTAGGGGGAGAGCAAATGGGAGTAAGGAGTAAGATGTATATTAATTTATATGTGACAGACTGACTTGATTTGTAAACGTTCACTTGAAGCTCAGTAAAAGTTAATAAAAAAAAAAAAAAGCAAAGTAGAGAAGAGGGATGGGAAGTGGTAGTTGGAGGTAAAATTTAAAGTGGGTAACCAGGGAAGGACTCACTTAGAAGTGAAACTTTAGTAGATATCAGAAGGAAATGAGAGCTGAGGGAAGTAAGTTAATATACAATTGAGCATTTGCGGTAAATAGAAAATTAGAAATGAGTAGGCAAAAGTGAAAGCACATGAGAAAACAACATTTAATAATAAGAACTGGTGGAGTGCTTAGTGCAGATGAGTAAATGGGTCCTCCAAATCAGAAAATAATATCTTCAGAAATTTCCTAAGGGCAAACACCAAGAAGCATTTTTCAAATTGTGAATTCAGATGGCTGCCATTTTACAAGAAAAGTGGAAAGACTGACTTTGATATTTTTAAGCAACGTATGTCTTTCTATGCTGAGGCCTACTACATTGCTTCAGTTCCTTACCTACAATTCCTTAGCTATTGTAATAACCATTGTCTCCACCTCTGCCCCGGCATCAGTCCCCAAACATCCCACATATGATCACTTAATGCTCTGCTCCAATACTATCTTTTTTATTGGATTTATTCATTTGCATTCTTAATGGTTTCTGTATTAAACATGCAATTTTCATTCTATCACTTAATCAGTGAACACCTGTCTATGTGATTCTGGTTTTGGACAGTTATGGTGGGGCAGTACACCTCATTCCAATCCCACCTGTACGCAGCTTCATTTGTGTACTCCATGCTCTGTTAATGATTGTCCGAGTGGTGCCATAAGCAAAGTCAAAAAAGGTTCAGATCTTTCAGCAGATTGCCTGCCATGTGAGATCCGCAATAGATCACCTAAACCAACTCTATCGCTGTTCTCCCTGACGATATGAATCAACCAATTTTCTTTCTCATTTAGCTATTTTGTGTTCATTTTATGCCACCTGCAGCCTAAAGATTCTTCAAAATAAAACCTCCCTCACTCAGAAAAGTTCCCTATTACCCGTAAAATTGATTTTCTACTTTTTTGTTTACCTTTCAGATTTATATGCAGAACTTTATAAATTATTAAAATAGTGCAGAAATGGTTTCAGCAAAGGAGATGGGAATGCACTCCAACTTTTGCTCTTGGAAGTGGTCCTAAAGGTATCACCTCAGAATCCATGTTCTCCATTGCGTATGAATATAGACAATAAAATTTAGCCTCTTGAAGCTGAAATTCAAACCTATTCATGATCTAAGTCCAAATAACATTTATACCTTATATTCCTCCTTTCCCATTTGTCTGTCACTTTGTTGTCCTCTGGGGACTTGTGTGTTGTTGTGATGCTGGAAACTATGGCATCTGTATTCAAATACAAGTAGAGTCACCCATGACAGACAGGTTTCAGCTGAGCTTCCAGACTGAGACAGACTAGGAAGAAGGACCTGGCAGTCTATTTCTGAAAAGAATTAGCCACTGAAAACCTTATGAATAGCATCAGAACACTGTCTGATATAGGCTGGAAATGAGCCCTTCAGGTTGGAAGACACTTGAAAGATGACTGGAGAAGAACTGCCTCCTCAAATAAAATTTAACCTTAATAACATGGATGGAGTCAAGCTTTTGGGACCCTCATTTGCTGATGTGGCATAACTCAAAATGAGAGCAAACAGCTGCAAATATCCATTAATAACTGGAACACAAAATATACAAAGTAGGAATCTAGGAAAATGGGAAATCATCAAAAATGAAGTAGAACACATCAACATTGACATCCTAGGCATTAGTGAGCTGCAATGGACTAGTATAAAAAAAAAAAAATTTTTTTTTTTAGTATAGGCCATTTTAAATCCAACAACCATATGGTCTACTATGTCAGGAATGAAAACTTGAAGAATGGTGTTGCATTCATCATCAAAAAGAGCATTTCAAGATCTACCCTGCAGTAAAATGTTCTCAGTGATAGGATAATATTTATAGGCCTACATGAAGACCAGTTAATACAATTATTATTCAAATTTATGCACCAACTACTAAGACCAAAGATGAAGAAATTGAAGATTTTTACCAAATTCTGTAGCCTGAAATTGATTGAGCATGCAATCAGAATGCATTGGTAATTACTGATTATTATAATGTGAAAGTTGGAAACAAAAAAGGATCAGTAGTTGGAAAATATGACCTTGGTGATAGAAACTGTGCTGGAGATAATATGATAGCACTTTGCAAGACCAACAACCTCTTCACTGCAAATACCTTTTTTCTGCAACATAAACGGCGACTATACACCCGGACATCACTGGATGGAATACGCAGGAATCAAATCAACATCTGCGGAAAGGGACAATGAAAAAACTCAATGTCATCAGTCAAAAAAGGCCCAGGGGCTGTCTGTGGAACAGACCATCAAATGCAAGTTCAAGTTGAAGCTGTAGAAAATTAGAAAAGTCCACAAAAGCCAAAGTATGAACTTGACTATATCCCACCTGAATTTAGAGATCACCTCAAGAACAGATTTGACACACTGAACACTAATGACAAAAGACCAGACGAGCTTTGGAATGACACCAAGGACATCATACATAAAGAAAGCAAGAGGTCACTAAAAAGATGGTAAAGAAAGAAAAGACCAAAATAGATATCAGAAGATACTCTGAAAGTTGCTCTTAAATGTCAAGTAGCTAAAGGAGAAATTATGAAGTAAAAGAGCTGAACAAAAGATTTGAAAGCCAGCTCCAGGGTGCAAAGTAAAATATTATAATGACAAGTGCAAAGAATTGGAGTTAGAAAACCAAAAGGGAAGAACAACATGCTCGTAATTTCTCAAGCTGAAAGAGCTGAAGAAAATATTCAAGCCTTGAGTTGCAATACTGAAGGATTCTATGGGGAAAATACAAAAAGAGGCAGGAAGCATCAAAAGAAGATGGAAGGAATACACAGAGTCACTATACCGAAAAGAACTGATAGATGTTCAAACATTTCAGGAGGTAGCTCATGCTCAGGAACCAATGGGACTGATGGAAAAGGTCCAAGCTGCACTGAAGGCACTGATGAAAAGCAAGGCTCCAGGGATTGACAGTGTGCCACTGAGATGTTTCAACAAAGGGATACAGCGCTGCAAGTGCTCAATTGCCTATAACAAGAAATTTGGAAGACAGCTACCTGGCCAACTGACAGGAAGAGATCCATATTCTTGCTTATTCCAAAGAAAAGTGACCTGACAGAATGCTGAAATTATTGAACAATATCATTAATATCACATGTAAGTAAAATTTTGCTGAAGATCAACAGGGAACCACCAAAAATTCAAGCAGGATTCAGAAGAGGAAGTGAAACCAGGGATATCATTGCTGATGCAAGATGGATTCTGGCTAAAAACAGAGAATACCAGAAAGTTGTTTACCTGTGTTTTTTTGACTATGCAAGGGTATCTGACTGTGTGGATCATAACAAATTGTGAAAAACATTGCGAAGAATGGGAATTCCAGAACACTTAACTGTGCTTATGAGGAACCTGTACATAGATCAAGAGGCAGTCATTGGAACAGAACAAGGGGATACTGTGTGATTTAAAGTCAGGAAAGGTGTGTGTCAGGATTGTGTCCTATCACCATACTTATTCAATCTGTATACCGAGCAAATAATCTGGGAAGCTGTCCTAAATGAAGAAGAATATGGCATCGGGATTGGAGGAAAACTCATCAACAACCTGTGTTATGCAGATGACACAACCTTGCTTGCTGAAAATGAAGAGGACTTGAAGCACTTACTGATGAAGATCAAAGACCACAGCCTTCAGTATGGGTTACACCTCAACACAAAGAAAATAAAAATTCTCAGAACTAGACCTATAAGCAACGTCATGATAAACAGAGAAAAAATTGAAGTTGTCAAGGATTTCATTTTTCTTGAATCCACAATCAACACCCATAAAAGCAGCAGTCAAGAAAATAAATGACATGTTGCTCTGGGCAAATCTGCTGGAAAAGACCTCATTAAAATGTTAAAAAGCAAAGATGTCACTTTGAAGATTTAGGTGAGCCTGACCCGAGGCCATGGTGTGTTCAACCGCTTCATATGCATGCGAAAGATGGACAATGAATAAGGAAGCCCGAAGAATAATTGATGCCTTTGAATTATGGTGTCGGTGAAGAATATTGAATATACCATGGACCGCCAAAAGAACTAACAAATATGTCTTGGAAAAAGAACAGCCAGAATGCTCCTAGAAGGGTAGATGGCAAGATGGTGTCTTACAAATTTTAGGCATGCTACCAGGATTTTTTTTTTTTTTTTTACCAGGAGGGACTAGTCCCTGAAAAAGGACATCATGCTTGATAAAACAGAGTCAGCGAAAAAGAGACAGACCATTAAGGAGATGGATTGACATAGTGGCTGCAACAATGGGATCAAGCATAACAATTGTGAGGATGGCACAGGACCACAGGTGTTTCATTCTGATATATATAGAGGTGCTGTGAGTTGGCACTTAAAAACAACAAATTATATATATATATAGCCTGCTTTCAAACTCTTAATTTATTTTTATTTCTCTCAAACTGCATGATGAGCACCTTGAAGATAACAATTATAAATTGATGCTTTGAATTTCCACAATAGCTAGTACATGGAAAAAACAAAGTAGTATATAATCGATAAACATAAACCCATCTATTCTGCAAATATAAAACAATAAAAATCTTGTCATACATGACAAATTATCATGGTTATTTATAACCCTGGCTTTTATTTTTTTGCTATTGATTATTAAGGTACCAATTTATGCATCAACACAATGAAACAAATACACAAAAAATGTGGACAGTGGATTACCACTGCTATCTTTATATACTAAACACAGCACTGTCAAATCTCTGTAGTTCTGTTTGGGTTTACATTTTTTCATTGTACCCCTGATGATGCCATTTTCTGTTGGTATTGCTCCTTTTTAAAATATCAACCATTTCTCTAAAAAGTAACCTATCATTCTTAATGTCTTTAAAAGTACAAATATTCCTTCCTAAAATTTTTAAGAAATTTCAGAACAAATATATTTGTCCTTCAAATTATATAATTTTTTTACCCTTCCATTTATGCATGTAGTAGCTATATAGTCTGCCCTGAAATATTTTTAATTTAAAAATATATCAAAACTTGTAATAACCTGACTTACACTGATTAAGCCTAATAAAATGACTCTCATCCTGTCCTTTTTTTTTTTTTTTTAGTATATTAGGTGTTTTAACTTTTTCATATGTAAAACTTACTGTTTCAGATTGTCAGTCTTTATGATTTGATAATGACACTTCTCTAAATTTTCTACATACCACTTTGGAAAACTTAGTAGCACACTATTCTGGGGAGGAACTGACAATTATTGAGTAAATTCTTTCTATAGAGTAGTATTACTGATAGTGACTGTGGAGGAAAAATAATATTTGGGTTCATATTTTTGAATTGGTAAATTTAATAAATAATGTTAATATAAACTCTGGATTCACATAAACCACAGTATCATGACAGTATCTGAAGTTACGCAAGTAGGCAAGTGGCCTAAAGAGACATTCGGAACTTATTAGCACAGAAACTCGTTTCATCCTGTTGAAGGAACACAAGTATATGTTCAGAATAAGTAAGATGTTAACTCTAATAGAGGATATAAATCAACTATCAAAAAGCATAGTAGAAAACTAAATATTTTGAATACTTTTTACCTGAAAGTTCAGATTTCCTAATTTTGAACATATTTAAACATAAAAGACTTTTTCTCCTAAGCCACTAAGAAGAGAGATTGATATTTACATCTTAAGTGTACCTTTGCACTATCAAAAAAACAAGAGACTAACACAATAAAATAGCTACAAGCCAAACTAAATCTAGTGTCATCTAGTCAATTCTGACTCAAGACAACCCCGTGTGTTACAGAACAGAACTTCTCCATAGGGCTTTCTTGGCTGTAATCTTTATCGAAACAGTCCACTAGTTTTTCTTCCACAAAATTAAAAAAAAAAAAAAAAAAATTTTTTTCTATAAAATCACAGGTATTTTTCTACGTAAGTATGAGTAGTCAATACTTATATCTGATCATGGAAGTAAATATTCACTTGGAACATAATTAACTTATATTTCACAAATAAATTCCAAAGTCTATATTCACCTAAACCATCACGTACCTTCTATATTTTTGCATAAGGATATAATGAAAATCTAAACATTCAAAGTTAAAGCAATGCCAAGACCAGAAACATGGGAACCAATAATCTTCTACGTTCTCACTGATACAAAATAATTTTTCATTGGCACTTTATTGCTCTCAAGTTTAAAAATCCATCTACTATCAAAAGTCTTAAGATTAGACTGAAAACCAAGACGCTTTTATGTTTCATAGTAGCATACAAAGCTGTCAACATCTGATGCAGCAAATTCTTTTGTAATTGTGCTAAGAAATTGCAGGCATCCCTATGTCTCAAATATTTGCCACGTGACTATTAAACTGTGGGAAAAGACATTACTCATGTACAGGTTAGCTGTCACAATTCAGACAGGGCAACCCAGGAGAATTCCATGGGTCACCAATTCTTGATTAAGACAAGTGAAAAATGAGAGCAAGAATTATGTTTATTTTTTTGCAACTTCATTCTTTTGGACTGTTATACCACAATTTACAACATTATAGAAAATAATGGATAAAATTATAAGCATTTCATCTGTCATCAAAAATCTTCAAATTTTTCCTCTTTTCTCTACCTGTTCACACCAACATCCTAAATACCCTCTTTTTCATCTTTCCAGATTGCAGATAGCAAACTTCGTCTAAGTGGGCCTACTTCATGATTTTCATGACATTCACTTGCTTCTTTCTCATATTTTTACCAAAAATTTCTTCCTTCTATCTTAATTCCTACTTTAAATTTACCTCATTCATGGCGTTTCCAAACAGAACTAGTTGGTCATTCATTATACCTACCATTATTGTTTGTATAACATTGTTTAATTTTCTTATGAAACCACTGCCCACCACATCCCACCTTCACCCCATAGACTTTGCATTCTCAACATGTTGCTATTATATACCTTCTTCATATCACCCTCTTTTTCTGTTTAAATGACAGAAAAACAGAAAGAGAAATGGTTTAGAAATGTGTAACTTTTCAAAATATTTCTGTTTAAAGCATTCTCATGACAATACAGTTAGTAAGTAGATCACAAAGTTTAATTCTCATTTTAAAAATGATTAACCTGATACCCAGAGAAATAAAATCACCCCCCCAAAGTTACGTCAAAAGTTATGATTATAGATTAGTCTTTGTGGCCTCCCCATTCCTAATCCTTCTCTTTACACTACTACAGTAATAATTGACTTTGTCTTGGTCTGTGCTCTTCTCTATTCATTCTTTAAAATTTTAGCTTAAGATAATAGTAAGTACCACTACTCTGGCAATTTCTCTAGGCTATAATTTGGGTGTCAGAACTGATTATTGTATGAGGGAGGAGCGTGGGGACAAGATAAGTTGTAAGGGGGTGGGAGTTAAAAGCTGAAAGATAAATATTAGGTAGTTTTATGCACATCACTGTTTGCAGGACAAAATTGAGATATCAGTCTTCCAGTGTCTGCTTAAACCTCGTACCCAGTGCCTGCTTAGTGGGAGTAAAATTCTTTGTATGCACCTACAATGGAGTCTGAGCTTTGCTTCTCTATTCTACTCTAGTTTCTAACCCTGCTCATTTGTGCTAGTCTGGTAGTCACACCTTTTGATGTATGTCTTGTGATTTTATCAAGTGCTGATTTTTATTTTAGATCGGCTACCCGTTCTTGGCTCTTTGTTTTCTCGCTATTCCTTTTTACCTGCTTAGAGAAAAAAAAAAAAAAACTTATACTGCTTTTTATTAAAATATTTACTTATTAAAAATTCAGCATGGCTCGGCTCATTTATAAGAATAGGAGAGACGGAAAACAAGCCACTTGACTTCTCAGGTCTTCTTTTAACTAGTGAAAAATCAGTAAAGGATTTTATGTGTCTTCTTATAAAGCATGCCTAGATAAAACATCTTGGGACTTTGTGAAAATAGTACGTGAATGGCAGTAGCAACAGAAATAGTTCCCCGCATTTAAAAAAAAAACAAATTCAAAGAGATAAGGTCCAAAACCATCATGAAAGGTTTTTCTATACTCAATAGTCCAAAATTTGCCAGAATACATTTCCTAGGGCATCCTCTCAAAGTTTCATACTACAATAGTTAACTAGATGTATGACATCTTTGAAATAATATTAAAAACAATTTTTTGTGTGTAATTGATTTACATGGACAAAGAAAAAATATTGTCAGAATGGCTATACAATTATATAGATTAGACAAATAGATGATGATAGGTGGATAGAGGTAGATATACACATATATATATGAATTAAACAATTCTGAAATATAAAGCATCTGTATGCTGATTAGGAAAAAGACAATCCTTTGATTGAGAAGTGCCAACATCTGTTTTGGTTAATAGCTACACTTTATGGGGAGATGGAGGCATTGACCTCAAATTTATACTTGATATTTTGCTCTGGTGAACAGAGTTAGTTAGACTATAAATAAAATGTCAGATGTACTCTTGTTCTTCTGGCCTGAAGCCTAGACAGCTTGGAAGGGCAACTTCAGGGTCCTCTGTGTCTTAACATTTTAATGGCAATAAAGACTCTCAAGCTTCACCCAAAGGAAAGAAAGAGTTCTTTCTAAGTCTGAGAATGTCCCTGTGCTATGGCTCCGATTCCTCACTTCCACTCTTCTGGGCTCTATGCTAATTACCAGTTAGACTTCCATCCATATCCATTGCTGCTGAGTTGATTCCGACTCATAGCAACCCTACAGGACAGAGTAGAACTGCTCTATAGATTTTCCAAGGAGTGCCTGGTGGATTCGAACTGCCGACATTTTGGTTAGCAGCCGTAGCATTCCTAGCTCTAAGTGGGACTTTTTCTAATGCATTCCTGAGAAGCATTGGGATAGGATGCTCGAATAATAAATCAGAAGCAGCAAATAATCCCCCATCCCTGAAATTCTGGGATAGATATCTTTGAATCTTTTTCAGGTAGAATGATGTTGCTGTTTTTGTTAGGTAACGTTGAATGGGTTCTGACTCATAGCAACCCTATGTACAAAAGAACAAAACCTGCCCTGTCTATGCCATCCTCATGTTCATAGTAATGTTCGAGTCCATTGTTGCAGCCACTGTGTCATCCATCTCATTGAGGGTCTTCCTCTTTTTTGCTGACTGTCTACTTTACCAAGCATGATGTCCTTCTCCAGTGACTGACTCCTCTTAATAATATGTCCAAAGTGTGTGAGATGTAGTCTCACCATCCTTGCTTCTAAGGAGCATCCTGGCTATATTTCTTCCAAGACAGATTTGTTCATTCTTTTGGAGTCCATGGTATATTCAATATTCTTTGTCAACATCATAATTCAAAGGCATCAATTCATCTTCGGTCTTCCTTATTCATTGTCCAGCTTTCTCATGCATATGAGGCAATTGAAAACACCACCACAGCTTGGGTCAGGAGTATCTTACTTCTCAAGGTGACATCTTTGCTTTTTAGTACTTTAAAGAGGTCTTTTGCAGCAGATTTGCCCAATGCAATGTATCCTTTGATTTTTTGACTGCTGTTTTCATGGGCATTGATTATAAATCCAAGTAAAATGAAATCCTTGACAACTTCAATCTTTTCTCTATTTATCATGATGTTGCTCATTGGTCCAGTTGTGAGGATTTTTGTTTTCTTTATGTTGAAGGGTAAACCATACTGAAGGCTGTAGTCTTTGATCTTTATCACTAACTTCTCCAATTTCTCTTCACTTTCAGCAAGCGAGATTGTGTCATCTGCATAATGTAGGTCGTTAATGAATCTTTCTCCAATCTTGAAGCCCCGTTGTTCTTCATATAGTCCAGTGTCTTCGATTGTTTGTTCAGCACACAGATTGAATAAATATGGTGAAAGAATACAACCCCGACACACAACTTTTCTGACTTTAAACCCCCTATTCTGTTTGAATGACTGCCTTTTGATCTATCCACAGGTTTCTCATGAACATAATTAAGTGTTCTGGGATTCCCATTCTTCCCAATGTTATCCATAATTTGTCATCCACACAGTCAAATGTCTTTGCACAGTCAATAAAACACAGGTAAACATGTTTGTGGTATTCTCTGATTTCAGCCAGGATCCATCTGCATCAGCAATGATATCCCTCATTCTATGTCCTCTTCTGAATTTGGCTTGAATTTCTGCCAGTTCACTGTCAATGTACTGCTGCAGCAGCTTTTGAATGATCATCAGCAAAGTTTTACTCATGTGTGATATTAACAATATTGTTTGATAATTTCCACACTCAGTTGGATCACCTTTCTTTGGAATAAGCATAAATATGGATCTCCTTCAGTCGGTTGGCCATGTTTCCAATTTTTTTTGACAAAGAAGAGTGAGCACCTCCAGTGCTGCACTCCTTCACTGAAACATCTCAGTTGGTATTCCATCAATTCCTGGAGCTTAGTTTTTCGTCAATGCCTTCAGTGAACTTGGACCTCTTCCATTAGTATCATCGCTTCCTGAACATTTGCTACCCCCTGAAAAGGTTGAACGTCAACCAATTCTTTTTGGTATAGTGACTCTGTGTATTTCTTCCATCTTTTTTTGATGCTTCCTGCTTCATTTAATATTTTCCCTGTAAAATCCTTCAATATTTCAACTCAAGGCTTGAATTATTTCTTCAGTTCTTTCAGCTTCAGAAATGATGAGCGAGTTGTTCATCCTTTTGATTTTCTAATTCCAACTCCTTGCGTATGTCATTGTAATATTTTATTTGTCTTCTCAAGCCACCCATTGAAATCTTCTGTTCTTCTCTTTCACTTCAGCATTTCTTCCATTTACTTTCACTACTCATCACTCAAGAGCAAGTTTTAGAGACTATTCTGACATCCATTTTGGTCTTTTCTTTCTCGCTTGTCTTTTTAATGACCTCTTGCTTTCTTCATGTATGATGGCCTTGATGTCATTCTACAGCTTATCTGGTCCTTTGGTCATTAGTGTTCAACACATCAAATATGTTCTTAAGATGGTCGCTAAATTCAGGCACGGTCGTACTTTGGCTCTTGTGGACTTGTTTTAATTTTCTTCAGCTTCAACCTGACCTTGCATATGAGCAATTGATGGTTTCTTCCACAGTGGGCCCCTGGCTTTGTTCTGACTGATGATAAGTTTTTCCATAGACTCTTTCCACAGACGTAGTCAATTTGATTCCTGTGTATTCCATCTGGCGAGTTTCATGTGTGTAGTCAAGGTTTATGTTGTTGAAAAAAGGCATTTGCAATGAAGTCATTGGTCTTACACAAATGCTATCCTGTGATCTCGGACATTGTTGCTATCACCAAGGCCATATCTTCCAACTACCAGTCCTTCTTCTTTGTTTCCGACTTTAGCATTCCAATCACCAGTCATTAGCAATGCATCCTGGTTGCATGTTCTATCAATTTCAGACTGCAGAAGTTGGTAAAAATCTTCAATTTCTTCATCTTTGGTCCTATTATTTGCCTCATACATTTGCATAATAACTGTATTAATTGGTCTTCCTTGTAGGTATATGGATATTTTCCTATCACTGATAGCCTCGTACTTCAGGATATATCTTGAAATGTTCTTTTTGACAATGAATGAAATGCCATTCCTCTTCAAATTTGTCACTCCTGGCATAGTAGGCCATATGATTTTTGGATTCAGAATGGCCAATACCAGTCCATTTCAGCTCATTATTGCCTGGGATGTCAATGTTATGCATTCCATTTCATTTTTGATGATTTCCAATTTTCCTAGGTTCCTACATTATATACTCAATGTTCCAGTTATTAATGGATGTTTGCAGCTGTTTCTTCTCATTTTAAGTCGTGCCACATTATCAAATGAAGGTCTGAAAAGCTTGACTCCATTCACGTCATTAAGGTTGACTCTATTTTTAGGAGGCAGGTCTTCCCCAGTGGTATTTTGAGTGTCTTCCAACCTGAGGGACTTATCTTGCAGCACTATATCACACAATGTTCTGCTATTCCTCATAAGGTTTTAACTAGCTAATTCTTTTCAGAACTAGACCACCAGGTCCTTCTTCCTAGTCTGTCTCAGTCTGGAAGCTCAGCTGAAACTTGTTTGCCATGAGTGACCCTGCTGGTATTTGAATACTGATGGCATAACTTCCAGCATCACAGCAACACACAAGCTCCCACAGCATGACAAACTGACAGACACATGGGGGAGAATGATATTGGACAAATCAGATAGCCTTTCTGCATCTATGTTATACTCTATAAACTTGAAAATAATAACAATTGCTAACTTACTATGACTATTTCACTAAATTGTAAAGATCAAAAGAAATTTATTTAAATTCAACAAATACACATTAAAAATCAACAATATGAGGGGGGCCAAGATGGCTGACTAGGTAGACGCTACCTTGGATCCCTCTTGCAACAAAGACTCAGAAAAACAAGTGAATCCATCACATACATGACAATATATGAACCCTGACCATCAAACACAGATCTAAAGAGTTGACCTGAGTGACAGAGACTGAGAACTAACAACCAAGGGGAAGCAGCGACTGTTTTTGGAGATTGGAGCCAGCGTCCCAGTCAGGAAACCTTGGCGCCGGACTTTGGACTGGGTGCAGGGGATCTGAGCATGGCACCCTGAGATGGTGCAAAGACGGGGTGCAGCCCTAGCCCCCTGAACTGACCTCGGGGGAAGCCCAGCCAGTGCACGCAGGCAGCACAGCGATGCGGCTGACAGGAGGAGAAGTCACCGGGAGGCAGCGACTGGTTTTGGAGCCGGGAGTGCAGCGTCCCAGTCAGGGAACCTTGGCGCTGGGCTTTGGACTGGGAGCAGAGGAACTAACCACGGCTTCTGAGACAGCACAAGCATGGGACGTGGGCCTGACCCTCAGGGGCAATCTCTACCCAGCCAGCACACACAGTCGATGCGCCCCTCTCGGGAATCTCAGATAAAACAGTCATCCCAAGCAAGATAAGTAACTTTGTCTATATTCCGGGGTGCTACTCTCTCCTGTTTATCTGAACCCTCCCCTCCCCTTCCCAGGCGGCTTCATTAACATTGGAATTTCCTGAGCCAGAGGGAGAACTGCTCCGCGGTTTTTCTTTTCCTTTTTTTTTTTGGTCTTTTCCTAACCCATTCTTCTGGCCTGAGAGAAGCAACCACAAAAAAACCAGGGACCAAAAATCCTTCACTAATTGAACTAAAAACACAGAACCAGCTCCAGCCAAGCATATGTGATCCACAGTCTCAGGCTTTCATCCCTACAGGGAACAAGGTGGCTATTATAATGCAAAGGCATTTCTGATAGGGATCTGACTGCAATTGTTTTAGCAGATTTCCTGGAAAGACAAGTTTCCCAGGTCTGATATCTCTGCGTATTCAACAGGGCCCTCACTAACCCACAACAGGGAACTGAGGGCTGAAGCTCCCCCCAGACCACCTAGCCTCCTGCCTTAGGGGTCTAAGGAGGGTGACACCTACCAATCTGTAAAGGTACTTGTGTTGGGGGCCTAAGGTCTGATGCACACAACTATCAACACTACTTCTCTAGGTGGACCCAAAATCAGATTATACTCAAGAATAGTGAATGGACTCAGGCTTATATATCTGGTAACAGCCCAAACCAGCTGGTAATAGGACATAAGTGATTCAAGGGCTACAACAATCAAGACAGCTCAATCTAGTAGCCCATCTAAGTATATTGAAAGAAAACAAAACAAGATAAGACTCAGGGAGCAAATATAGAATAAATCACTACAATATCTTAGTGATGGCTCGGAAACAGCAGTCGATATCAAACCACATAAAGAAGCAGACCGTGATTGCTTCTACAACTCCCCAAACTAAAGAACCAAAATCTTTCCCAAATGAAGATACAACCCTGGAACTGCCAGATACAGAATATAAAAAACTAATTTACAGAATGCTTCAAGACATCAGGGATGAACTCAGAAATGAAATAAGGCAATCTACAGAAAAAGCCAAGGAACACACTGATAAAGCAGTTGAAGAACTCAAAAAGATTATTCAAGAACATAGTGGAAAAATTAATAAGTTGCAAGAATCCATAGAGAGACAGCATTCAGAAATCCAAAAGATTAACAATAAAATTACAGAATTAGACAACACAATAGGAAGCCAGGGGCGCAGACTCGAGCAATTAGAATGCAGACTGGGAGATCTGGAGGACCGGAGAATTAACACCAATATAGCTGGAAAAAAATCAGATAAAAGAATTAAAAAAAAATGAAGAAACCCTAAGAATCATGTGGGACTCTATCAAGAAGAATAACTTGCGTGTGATTGGAGTCCCAGAACAGGGAGGGATAACAGAAAATACAGAGAGAATAGTTGAAGATCTGTTGGCAGAAAACTTCCCTGACATCATGAAAGACGAAAAGGATATCTATCCAAGATGCTCATCGAAACCCATTTAAGATTGATCCAAAAAGAAAATCACCAAGACATATTATCATCAAACTTGCCAAAATCAAAGATAAAGAGAAAATTTTAAAAGCAGCCAGGGATAAAAGAAAGGTCTCCTACAAAGGAGAATCAATAAGAATAAGTTCAGACTACTCAGCAGAAACCCTGCAGGCAAGAAGGCAATGGGATGACATATACAGAGCACTGAAGGAGAAAAACTGCCAGCCAAGGATCATATATTCAGCAAAACTCTCTCTCAAATATGAAGGTGAAATTAAGACACCTGCAGATAAACACAAGCTTAGAGAATTTGCAAAAACCAAACCAAAGCTACAAGAAATACTAAAAGATATTGTTTGGTAAGAAAACCAATAATATCAGATACCAGCACAACACAAGGTCACAGAACAGAACATCCAGATATCAACTCAAATAGGGAAATCACAAAAACAAATTAAGATTAATTAAAAAAAAAAAACACTCAAAACAGGGAATCATTGAAGTCAATATGTAAAAGATCACAATAATCAAAAAAAGGGACTAAATACAGGTGGCATAGAACTGCCATATGGAGAGGGATACAAGGTGATATAGGACAATACAAGCTAGGTTTTTACTTAGAAAAATAGGGGTAAATATTAAGGTAACCACAAAGAGGTATAACTACTCCATAACTCAAAATAAAAGCCAAGAAAAACGTAATGACTCAGCAAACATAAAGTCAAATACTATGAAAATGAGGAACACAATTTACAAAGAAAAATGTCTCAGCACAAAAAAGTAAATGGAAAAATGAAATTGTCAACAACACACATAAAAAGGCATCAAAACGACAGCACTAAACACATACTTATCTATAATTACAGTGAAAGTAAATGGACTAAATGCACCAATAAAGAGACAGAGAGTCTCAGACAGGGTAAAGAAACACGATCCGTCTACATGCTTCCTACAAGAGACACACTTTAGACTTAGAGACACAAACAAACTAAAACTCAAAGGATGGAAAAAAAAAAAACATCAAGCAAACAATAAGCAAAAAAGAGCAGGAGTAGCAATATCAATTTCTGACATAATAGACTTTAGACTTAAATCCACCACAAAGGATAAAGAAGGACACTACATAATGATAAAAGGGACAATTGACCAGGAAGATATAACCGTATTAAATATTTATGCACCCAATGACAAGGCTACAAGATACATAAAACAAATTTTAACAGAACTGAAAAGTGAGATAGACACCTCCACAATTATAGTAGGAGACTTCAACACACCACTTTCGGAGAAGGACAGGACATCCAGTAAGAAGCTCAATAGAGACACGGAAGACCTAATTACTACAATCAACCAACTTGACCTCATTGACTTATAAAGAACTCTCCACCCAACTGCTGCAAAGAATACTTTTTTTTCTAGTGCACATGGAACATTCTCTAGAATAGATCACATATTAGGTCATAAAACAAACCTTTGCAGAATCCAAAACATCAAAATATTACAAAGCATCTTCTCAGACCACAAGACCACAAAAGTGGAAATCAATAAAAGAAAAATCAGGGAAAAGAAATCAAATACTTGGAAACTGAACAATACCCTCCTGAAAAACGACTGGGTTATAGAAGACATTAAGAAGGGAATAAAGAAATTCATAGAATGCAACGAGAATGAAAAAACTTCCTATCAAAACCTCTGGGACACAGCAAAAGCAGTGCTCAGAGGCCAATTTATATCGATAAATGCACACACACAAAAAGAAGAAAGAGCCAAAAGCAGAGAACTGTCCCTACAACTTGAACAAATAGAAAGTGAGCAACAAAAGAATCCATCAGGCGCCAGAAGAAAACAAATAATAAAAATTAGAGCTGAACTAAATGAATTAGAGAACAGAAAAATAATTGAAAGAATTAACAAAGCTAAAAGCTGGTTCTTTGACAAAATTAACAAAATTGATAAACCATTGGCCAGACTGACTGAAGAAATACAGGAAAGGAAACAAATAACGCAAATAAGAAACGAGATGGGCCACATCACAACAGACCCAACTGAAATTAAAAGAATCATATCAGATTATTATGAAAATTGTACTCTAACAAATTTGCAAACCCAAAAGAAATGGATGAATTCCTGGAAAAACACTACCTACATAAACTAACATAACCAGAATTAGAACAACTAAATAGACCCATAACAAAATAAGAGATTGATAAGGTAATCAAAAAACTCCCAACAAAAAAAATCCCTGGCCCGGATGGCTTCCCTGCAGAGTTCTAACAAACTTTCAGAGAAGAGTTAACACCACCACTACTAAAGGTATTTCAAAGCATACAGAATGACGGAATACTGCCTAACTCATTCTATGAAGCCACCATATCCGTGATACTAAAACCAGGTAAAGACAACACAAAAAAAGAAAATTACAGACCTAATCCCTCATGAACATAGATGCAAAAATCCTCAACAACATTCTAGCCAATAGAAGTCAACAACATAGCAAAAAAATAATCCACCTCGACCAAGTGGGATTTATACCAGGTATGCAAGGCTGGTTTAATATTAGAAAAACCATTAATGTAATCCACCATATAAATAAAACAAATGATAATTGATGCAGAAAAGGCATGTGACAAAGTGCAACACCCATTTAGGATAAAAACTCTCAGCAAAACAGGAATTGAAGGAAAATTCCTCAACATAATAAAGGGCATTTATACAAAGCCAACAGCCAACATCACTCTAAATGGAGAGAGCCTGAAAGTACTTCCCTTGAAAACGGAAACCAGACAAGGATGCCCTTTATCACCACTCTTATTCAACATTGTGCTAGAGGTCTTAGCCAGAGCAATTCAGCTAGACAAAGAAATAAAGGGCATCCGGATTGAAAGTAGGAAGTAAAATTAACTCTATTTGCAGATGACATGATCTTATACACAGAAAACCCTAAGGAATCCTTCAGAAAACTACTGAAACTAATAGAAGAGTTTGGCAGAGTCTCAGGTTATACAATAAACATACAAAAATCACTTGGATTCCTCTACATCAACAAAAAGAACACCGAAGAGGAAATCACCAAATCAATACCATTCACAGTAGCCCCCAAGAAGATAAAATACTTAGGAATAAATCTTACCAAAGACGTAAAAGACCTATATAAAGAAAACTACAAAGTACTACTACAAGAAACTAAAAAGGACATTCTCAAGTGGAAAAACATACCTTGCTCATGGACAGGAAGACTTAACATAGTGAAAATGTCTATTCTACCAAAAGCCATCTATACATACAATGCACTTCTGATCCAAATTCCAATGACATTTTTTAATGTGATGGAGAAACAAATCACCAACTTCATATGGAAGGGAAAGAAGCCTCGAATAAGTAAAGCATTACTGAAAAAGAAGAAGAAAGTGGGAGGCCTCACTCTACCTGATTTTAGAACCTATTATATAGCCACAGTAGTCAAAACAGCCTGGTACTGGTACTACAGGCACATAGACCAATGGAACAGAATTGAGAACCCAGATATAAATCCATCCATATATGAGCAGCTGATATTTGACAAAGGCTCATTGTTAGTTAATTGGCGAAAAGATAGTCTTTTTAACAAATGGTGCTGGCATAACTGGATATCCATTTGCAAAAAAATGAAACAGGACCCATATCTCACACCATGCACTAAAACCAACTCCAAGTGGATCAAAGACCTAAACATAAAGATTAAAATGATAAAGATCATGGAAGAAAAAATAGGGACAACGTTAGGAGCCCTAATGCAAGGCATAAACAGAATACAAAACATTACTAAAAATGATGAAGAGAAACCAGATAACTGGGAGCTCCTAAAAATCAAACACCTATGCTCATCTAAAGACTTCACCAAAAGAGGAAAAAGACCACCTACAGACTGGGAAAGAATTTTCAGCTATGACATCTCCGACCAGCGCCTGATCTCTAAAATCTATAGGATTCTGTTAAAACTCAACCACAAAAAGACAAACAACCCAATCAAGAAGTGAGCAAAGGATATGAACATGCACTTCACTAAAGAAGATATTCAGGCAGCTAACAGATACATGAGAAAATGCTCTCGATCATTAGCCATTAGAGAAATGCAAATTAAAACTACGATGAGATTCCATCTCACTCCAACAAGGATGGCATTAATCCATAAAACACAAAATAATAAATGTTGGAGAGGCTGTGGAGAGACTGGAGTTCTTATACACTGCTGGTGGGAATGTAAAATGGTACAACCACTTTGGGAATCTATCTGGCGTTATCTTAAACAGTTAGAAATAGAACTACCATACAACCCAGAAATCCCACTCCTCGGAATATACTATACCCTAGAGAAATAAGAGCTTTCACACGAACAGATATATGCACACCCATGTTTATTGCAGCAGTGTTTACAATAGCAAAAAGCTGGAAGCAACCAAGGTGTCCATCAACGGACGAATGGTTAAATAAATTGTGGTATATTCACACAATGGAATACTACACATCGATAAAGAACAGTGACAAATCTGTGAAACATTTCATAACATGGAGGAACCTGGAAGGCATTATGCTGAGCAAAATTAGTCAGAGGCAAAAGGACAAATATCGTATAAGACCACTATTATAAGATCTTGAGAAATAGTGTAAACTGAGAAGAACACATACTTTTGTGGTTACGGGGGGGGAGGGAGGGAGGGTGGGAGAGGGTTTTTTACTGATTAGTTAGTAGATAAGAACTGCTTTAGGTGAAGGGAAGGACAATACTCAATACATGGAAGGTCAGCTCAACTGGACTGGACCAAAAGCAAAGAAGTTTCCGGGATAAACTGAATGCTTCAAAGGTCAGCGGAGCAAGGGCGGGGGTTTGGGGACCATGGTTTAAGGGGACTTCTAAGTCAATTGGCATAATAAACTCTATTATGAAAACATTCTGCATCCCACTTTGAAATGTGGTGTCTGGAGTCTTAAATGCTAACAAGCGGCCATCTAAGATGCATCAATTGGCCTCAACCCACCTGGATCAAAGGAGAATGAAGAATACCAAGGTCACACGATAACTAAGAGCCCAAGAGACAGAAAGGGCCACATGAACCAGAGGCTTACATCATCCTGAGACCAGAAGAACTAGATGGTGTCCAGCCACAACTGATGACTGCCCTGACAGGGAGCACAACAGAGAACCCCTGAGGGAGCAGGAGAACAGTGGGATGCAGACCCCAAATTCTCATAAAAAGACCAGACTTAATGGTCCGACTGAGACTAGAGGAGTCCCGGCGGTCATGTTCCCCAAACCTTCTGTTGCCCCAGGACAGGAACCATTCCCGAAGACTACTCATCAGACATGGAAGGGACCGGACAATGGGTTGGAGAGAGATGTTGATGAAGAGTGAGCTACTTGTATCAGGTGGACACTTGAGACTGTGTCGGCATCTCCTATCTGGAGGGGAGATGGGAGGGTAGAGAGGGTTAGAAACTGGCAAAATTGTTACGACAGGAGAGACCGGAAGGGCTGACTCATTAGGGGGAAAGTAAGTGGGAGTATGGAGTAAGGTGTATATAAGCTTATACGTGACAGACTGACTTGATTTGTAAACGTTCACTTAAAGCTCAATAAAAATTGTCAAAAAAAAAAAAAGTTAGAAATAGAACTACCATACAACCCAGAAATCCCACTCCTCGGAATATACCCTAGAGAAATAAGAGCCTTCACACGAAGAGATATATGCACATCCATGTTTATTGCAGGTCCTTTTACAATAGCAAAAAGCTGGAAGCAACCAAGGTGTCCATCAACAGATGAATGCTTAAATAAATTGTGGTATATTCACACAATGGAATACTATGCATCAATAAAGAACAGTGACAAATCTGTGAAACATTACATGACATGGAGGAACCTGGAAGGCATTATGCTGAGCAAAATTAGTCAGAGGCAAAAGGACAAATACTGTATAAGACCACTATTATAAGATCTTGAGAAATAGTATAAACTGAGAAGAACACATACTTTTGTGGTTACAAGTGGGGGGAGAGAGGGAGGGTGGGAGAGGGTTGTTTACCGATTAGTTAGTAGATAAGAACTAATTTAGGTGAAGGGAAGGACAATACTTGACACACGGAAGGTCAGCTCAACTGGACTGGACCAAAAGCAAAGAAGTTTCTGAGATAAACTGAATGCTTCAAAGGTCAGCGGAGCAAGGGCAGGGGTTTGGGGACTATAGCTTAAGGGGAGTTCTAAGTCAATTGGCAAAATAATTCTATTATGAAAACATTTTGCATCCCACTTTGAAATGTGGCATCTGGGGTCCTAAATGCTAACAAGTGGCCATCTAAGATGCATCAATTGGTCTCAACCCATCTGGATCAAAGGAGAATGAAGAACACCAAGGTCACTGGATAACTATGAGCCCAAGAGACAGAAAGGGCCACATGAACCAGAGACTTACATCATCCTGAGACCAGAAGAACTAGATGGTGCCCAGCCACAACCGATGACTGCCCTGACAGGGAGCACAACAGAGAACCCCTGAGGGAGCAGGAGCACAGTAGGATGCAGACCCCAAACTCTCATAAAAAGACCAGACTTAATGGTCTGACTGAGACTAGAGGAATCCTGGTGGTCATGGCCCCCATTCCTTCTGCTGGTCCAGGACAGGAACCATTCCCGAAGACAACTCATCAGACATGGAAGGGCCTGGAGAATGGGTTGGAGAGAGATGCTGACAAAGAGTGAGCTACTTGTATCAGGTGGACACTTGAGACTGTGTTGGCA
This sequence comes from Elephas maximus indicus, assembly GCF_024166365.1. Taxonomy (NCBI): domain Eukaryota; kingdom Metazoa; phylum Chordata; class Mammalia; order Proboscidea; family Elephantidae; genus Elephas; species Elephas maximus. The sequence continues at coordinate 135,401,663 of NC_064822.1, read as the reverse complement.
TCTCCTATCTGGAGGGGAGATAGGAGGGTAGAGAGGGTTAGAAACTGGCAAAATCGTCTCGAAGGGAGAGACTGGAAGGAGGGAGGGGGCTGACTCAATAGGGGGAGAGTAAGTGGGAGTAAGGAATAAGGTGTATATAAGCTTATATGTGACAGATTGACTTGATTTGTAAATGTTCACTTAAAGCTCAATAAAAATTATTATTAAAAAAATCAACAATATGAAGTGTATAACATCAACATCAAGTTAATGTTAGACTCAGAAAACAAGATAGTGAACAAATAGAACTATTAACCCTACTTTCATGGAGCTTACCATCTAATGGGGAAGACTGATTTATGTAAATGATCACACTGTATCAGTTATCTATTGCCTTATAATGCTGCATAGTTAGTGGCCACAGAACAACAGTAAGCCTGTTGCCATTGAGTTGCTTCCCGTTCGTAGCAACCCTATAGGGCAGAGTAGAACTGACCCATAGGGTTTCTAAGGAGCAGCTGGTGGATTTGAAATGCTGACCTTTTAATTATCAGCCATTGCTCTTAACTACTGCACCACAAGAGTGCCACAAAATCATAGTGGCACACAAAAACAATTGCTTAATATTCATTCCAATGAGATGCACAGCTAGTTGTCTTTGCTGATCTTGGCTGGGTTCACTTACATGCTAAGGGATAGCTGGCTGTAAAATGAACTAGGTTGGCCTTATGTGGAACACCTTGACCTATCCCACTTGTTTTTTTTTTTTTTTCCTTATCTATCAGTTTAGCCTGGGCACATTTTCATGGTGATGTCACAGACACAGAGTCTTACGCTGGGTTCTCTAGAGAAGCAAACCAGTATATGTATAAATATATATAGAGAGATTTTTATTAAGGAAACAACTCTTGAGATTGTAGGGGTTAGAATGTCCCAAGTCCTTGGATCAGGATAGAGTCCTTTCCCAATTCACAGAGCTGCAGAAGCTGTTGAACCCAAGATGAGCATGTTGGAGAGCAGGGTTCCCACTCACAGTTTGTGACAGTCGAGGAATCCCCAAGGTCTGCAGGCAAGACCACAGGTTTCTCCTGAGTCACTTAGCTGCAGGGGCTGACAAACCCAAGATAGGCAGGTCAGGAAGCAAGACTCTTGCTCACAGGCGGTGAATATCAGCAAATCCCAAGAGGGACAGGTAAGCTGCTAGCTCAAGTCCCAGGAGTCAGAAAAGAGACAGGTGCAGGATCCAGAAAGACGAGCAGGAAGGAAGTAGGTGGCAGAAGATGGAGAGATGAAGGCTGAGGGGGCAGTAAGCCACCACAGGCTCACCCCTGCCTGTACCACTCAGCAGATTCTATCATGGGGGTGATCACATATCAAATTTCAACAGGAAAGTGATCACAACATTATACAACTGCCAAAACACTGAGAATCATGGCCCAACCAAGTTGACACACAATCTTAACTGTGAATGGATAGAGTTGCAGCAGCAACAGAGGTCCAGCAGCAACAAAGAACATGTAGAGGCAGAAATATGGCAATAGCAGAGAACCAACAGCAGCAGAACCAGAAGACCAGTGCTAGACTGCATTGGAGCCGACCCATGGAGCGAGAGAGGTGAGTGCCTGTGTGCAGGAGGTTTCCTGGTGGAATGGGGTGCCTCCGGGCACTTATTGGTGGAGCTACTAAGCTTTGGAACACTTGCCCCAGCAGGGCAGATGCAGGTGTAAGGCTCGAGGCACTGAGAGGTGAAGAAACCAGGAAACAGAAGCTGAAAAGACAAGGAACACAAGAAGCTGAGCAAACTCAGTCTCAAAAGGTATGGCCATGACCACAGGGGTTTCAAAGGGTGGTGGAACCATGGACTCTGGCATTTCTAAGGGTGGAGTTGCCACTCATATGGCCTAGGAGAATGGTGCACCTAAAGCCAGGAGAGGAGAGTTGCTGTCCCAGTGGGCCTGGAATGCAGAGCTGAAGCCCAGGCCGAGGGGCCTCCACTCAGAATCTGGAGAGTGTGGCCAATACCTGGAGTCTGGAGGGCAGGATGGTTGTGTAAATTGTCTCAGAGAACAGGGAATTATTTTCAAAGCTTTAAGGGCTACTGTAATGTGTTCTTCTGTCTTGCCTGGTGCCTGGTACCCCTTCTTTTCCTACAGTTTCTCCTATTTGTAATGGAAATGTCTAGCTTGTGCCTGTCCTGCCATTGTACTTCGAGAGCAGGTGACTTGTGTTTTAGATTTCACAGATGAAGAGAGATTTTTGGATTTTGGACTTGGAGTTAAGACTTTTGCTATGATATGATGGGGTGAATATGTTTTTCCATGTTGCAAAGCTGTGATTTTGGGGGGGCCAAAGGGTGGAATGTCATGGAATGAATTATGTCCCCCCCAAAAATGTGTGTATCAAGGCCCAGTGTAAGTTAATTGGGGAAAAGATAGTCTTTTTAACAAATGGTGCTCGCATAACTGGATATCTATTTGCAAAAAAATGAAACAGGACCCATATCTCACACCATGCACTAAAATCAACTCCAAGTCGATCAAAGACCTAAACATAAAGACTAAAACGATAAAGATCATGGAAGAAAAAATAGGGACAATGTTAGGAGCCCTAATGCAAGGCATAAACAGAATACAAAACATTACTAAAAATGATGAAGAGAAACCAGATAACTGGGAGCTCCTAAAAATCAAACACCTATGCTCATCTAAAGACTTCACCAAAAGAGGAAAAAGACCACCTACAGACTGGGAAAGAATTTTCAGTTATGACATCTCCGACCAGCACCTGATCTCTAAAATCTATATGATTCTGTCAAAACTCAACCACAAAAAGACAAACAACCCAATCAAGAAGTGGGCAAAGGATATGAACAAGCACTTCACTAAAGAAGATATTCAGGCAGCTAACAGATACATGAGAAAATGCTCTCGATCATTAGCCATTAGAGAAATGCAAATTAAAACTACGATGAGATTCCATCTCACTCCAACAAGGATGGCATTAACCCAAAAAACACAAAATAATAAATGTTGGAGAGGCTGCGGAGAGATTGGAACTCTTATACACTGCTGGTGGGAATGTAAAATGGTACAACCACTTTGGAAATCTATTTGGCGTTTTCCTAAAGAGTTAGAAATAGAACTACCATACACCCCAGAAATCTCACTCCTCGGGATATACCCTAGAGAAATAAGAGCTTTCACACGAACAGATGTATGCACACCCATGTTTATTGCAGCTCTGTTTACAATAGCAAAAAGCTGGAAGCAACCAAGGTGTCCATCAATGGATGAATGGTTAAATAAATTATGCTATATTTACACAATGGAATACTACGCATCGATAAAGAACTGTGACAAATCTGTGAAACATTTCATATCGTGGAGGAAACTGGAAGGCATTATGCTGAGTGAAATTAGTCAGATGCAAAAGGACAAATATTGTATAAGACCATTATTATAAGATCTTGAGAAATAGCATAAACTGAGAAGAACACATTCTTTTGTGATTACAAGAGGAGGGAGGAAGGGAGGGTAGGAGAGGGTTATTTACTGATTAGTTAGAGATAAAAACTACTTTAGGTGAAGGGAAGGACAATACTCAATACAGGGAAGGTCAGCTCAACTGGACTGGACAAAAAGCAAAGAAGTTTCCGGGATAAACTGAATGCTTCGAAGGTCAGCGGAGCAAGGGTGGGAGTTTGGGGACTATGGCTTAAGGGGACTTCTAAGTCAATTGGCAAAATAAATTCTATTATGAAAACATTCTGCATCCCACTTTGAAGTGTGGTGTCTGGGGTCTTAAATGCTAACAAGCAGCCATCTAAGATGCATCAATTGGTCTCAACCCACCTGCATCAAAGGAGAATGAAGGACACCAAGGTCACATGATAACTATGAGCACAAAAGACAGAAAGGGCCACATGAACCAGAGACTTAACATCATTCTGAGACCAGAAGAACTAGATGGTGCCCGGCCACAACTGATGACTGCCCTGACAGGGAGCACAACAGAGAACCCCTGAGGGAGCAAGAGAATAGTGGGATGCAGACCCCAAATTCTCATAAAAAGACCAGACTTAATGGCCTGACTGAGACTAGAAGAATCCCAGTGGTCATGGTCCCCAAACCTTCTGCTGGCCCAGGACAGGAACCATTCCCGAAGACAACTCATCAGACATGGAAGAGACTGGACAATAGGTTGGAGAGAGATGCCGATGAAAAGTGAGCTACTTGTATCAGGTGGACAATTGAGACTGTGTTGGCATCTCCTGTCTGAAGGGAAGATGGGAGGGTAAGGAGGGTTAAAAAAAAAAAAAAAAAACTGACAAAACTGTCACGACAGGAGAGACTGGAAGGAGAGAGCGAGCTTACTCATTGGGGGAGAGTAAATGGGAGTATATAGTAAGGTGTATATAAGCTTATATGTGACAGACTGACTTGATTTGTAAACTTTCACTTAAAGCACAATAAAAGTTATTTTTTTTTAAAAAAATGGGTGTATCAATTTGGTTAGGCCGTGATTCCCAGTATTGTGTGGTTGTCCTCCATTTTGTGATTGTAATTTATGTTGAGAAGATTAAGGTAGGATTGTAACACCACCCTTACTGAGGTCACCACCCTGATCCAAGGTAAAGGCAGTTTCCCTAGGGTGTAGCCTGCACCATCTTTTATCTCTCAAGAGATCAAAGGAAAGGGAAGCAAGCAGAGAGTGTGGGACCTCATACCAGCAGCAGCACCAGAAAGCAGCACCAAAAGCAGAGTGCTTCCATTGGACCCAGGGTCCCTGTACCTTAGAAGCTCCTTGACCATGAGAAGACTGAGAACAAGGACCTTCTTCCAGAGAGGACAGAGAGCGAAAGCCTTCCCCTGGAGCTGAAGCCTTGAATTTGGACTTTAGCCTACTTTACTGTGAGGAAATAAATTTCTCTTTGTTAAAGCCAACTGCTTTTGGTACTTCTGTTATGGCAGCACTAGATGACTAAGACACACAGGAAGAAGCAAAGAAATAGTAAACATTTCTTTGGGCCTTATGCTTGAAACTGGCTCACCACATCCTCACTTCTGCCTCATTCCAATGGCCAAATAAATCACATAGCTCAGCTTGAACTCAATGGATGGGGAAATTGACTTCACCTCCTGAGTGACAAAAAATTCACACTCACAAGGCAAAGAGCTTAAATAGAAGAAAGGGTGAAAAATTGGCTTCATTAATGCTGTCAGTCTCCACTTCACACACTTTTGTATGCATAATCACAAAGTCTGCTCCACTGGAAGCAGGTATCATGGTAATAATGGAGACTGAACCAGATTGGGAGAGATTTTGACATTTTCATCATTACATTTGAATTACCAGCTGTATTAATTTTTCATTGCTGCTGAACCAAATTACCACACACTTAGCAGCTTAAAACAAAACAAATTATTATCACGAAGTTCTGTAGATCAGAAGTATAGTCAAGGTTTCTGCTTTTCTAGGATTTTACCTGGAGGATTTGGGATGGAATCTCCTTTCAGGTTGATCAAGGTTGTTTGCGGAATTCAGTTCCATGTGTCAGTAGGACTAAGGTTTTGTTTCCTTGAACATTGTCATTCTACAGTCTGGATCTTTACGCCTTTTGCATTCCTTTTCATGTTGCCTCCTCTATCCTCAAAGGCAGCAATGACAGATCTAGGGCTTCTCATGCTTCAAATCTCTGACTTTTGTTCTGCCCCATGTCTCTCACTTCAACTGAAGAAATTTCTCTCTCTTATTTATTTATTTTATTGTGCTTTAGGTGAAAGATTACAGCTTAAGTTAATTTCTCACACAAAACCTTTTATATATATTGTTATGTGACACTAGTTGCAATCCCTATAATGTAACAGCACACTCACTCTTTCCGCCCCAAGTTTCCCCTGTCCATCCACCCAGCTCCTATCCCCTCCTGCCTTCTCATCCAGCCTCCAGACAGAAGCCACCCATTTGGCCCCCTGTATCTGCTTGAACTAAGAAGCATACTTTTCACGAGTATTTTTTTATACTTTATAGTCCAGTCTAATCTTTGTCTGAAGAATGGGCTTCAGTTCTTGGTTAACAGAGCAAGGGGGCCAAGGTTCAAGGGTTCCTCCAGTCTCAGTTAGACTGTTAAGTCTGGTTTTCTTACATGAATTTGAGTTGTGCTACACACTTTTCTCCTGCTCCACCAGGGACTCTCTGTCTTGTTCCCTGTCAATGTGGTCATTCGTGTCGGCCAGGCCCCATCTAGTACTTCTGGTCTGAGGCCCATTGTGTCTCTTGTTTATGTGGCCCTTTTGTCTCTTGTGCTAATATTTTCTTTGTGTTTTTGGCTTTCTTCATTCTCCTTTGCTTCAAGTGCATTGGGACCAATTGGTGCATCTTAGATGGCTCCTCACAAGCTTTTAAGACCCTAGACGCCACTCACCAAAGTGGGATGCAGAACATTTTCTTATTAAACTTTGTTATACCAATAGACTTACATGTCCCCAGAAACCATGGTTTCCAAACCCCAGCCCCAGCTACTCTGGCCCTTGAAGTGTTTTGTCGTGTTCAGGAAATTTCTTAGCTTTTGGTTTAGTCCAGTTGTGCTGACCTCCCTTGTACTGTGTGTTGTCTTTCCCTTGACCTAAAATAGTTCTTGTCTACTATCTAATTAGTGAATATCCCTCTCCCTTCCTCCCCACTCTTACAACCATCAAAGGATGTTTTCTTCTGTATTTAAACCTTTTCTTGAATTCTTATAATAGTGGTCTCATACTATATTCATCCTTTTGCAACTGACTAATTTCCCTCAGTATAATGACATCCAGATTCATCCATGTTGTGAGATGTTTTGTGGATTCATCATTGTTCTTTATCATTGCATAGTATTCCATTGTGTGTATGTACCATAATTTGTTTATCCATTCATCTGTTGATGGGCACCTAGGCTGTTTCCATATTTTTTCTATTGTGAACAGTGCTGCAATGAACATGAGTGTGCATATGTCTATTAATGTGATGGCTTTTATTTCTCTAAGATGCATTCCAAGGAGTAGAATTCCTGGGTCATATGGTACTTCTATTTCTAGATTTTAAGGAAGCATCGGATTGATTTCCAAAGTGGTTGTACTATTTTACATTTCCACCAGTAGTGTGCAAGTGTTCCAGTGTCTCCACAACCTCTCCAGCATTTATTATTTTGTGTTTTTGGATTAGTACTGGTGTTGTTGGGGTGAGATGGTATCTCACTGTAGTTTTGATTTGCATATTCTAATGGCTGGTGATTGGGAGCATTTCCTCATGCATCTATTAGCCACCTGAATGTCCTCTTTGGTAGTCTTTTCAAATCCTTTGCCTGCTTTTTAGCTGAGTTGTCTTTTTGTTGTTGAGGTGTTGCAGTATCTTGTAGATTTTAGAGATTAAACCCTTATCGGATACATAATAGTCAGAATTTTTTTTCAGTCTGTAGGTTGTCTTTTACTCTTTTGGTGGTCTTTTGATGAGCATAAGTGTTTGATTTTTAGGAGCTCCCAGTTATCTAATTTCTCTTCTGGTGTTTGTGCATTGTTAGTTATGGTTTGTATTCTGTTTATGCCATGTATTAGGACTCCTAGCATTGTCCCTACTTTTTCTTCCACAATCTTTATCATTTTAGACTTTATTTGGGTCTTTGACCCATTTTGAGTTAGTTTTTGCACATGATGTGAGATATGAATCTTGCTTCATTTTTTTTTTTAGATGGATATCAAGTTATGCACCCAGCTGGACCATGAATAAGAAAGACCAAAGAAAAATTAACTCTTTTGAATTGTGGTGTTGGCAAAAATATTGAATATACCCTGGAGTGCCAAAAGAACGAACAAACCTGTCTTGGAAGAAGTACCACCAGAGTGCTCCTTAGAAGCAAGGATGGTGAGACTAGTCTCACAAACTTTGGAAATGTCAGGAAGGATCAGTCACTGGAAAAGGACATCATATTTGAAAAAGTTAGAGGGTCAATGAAAGAGAGGAAGAGAAAGTGGGGCCAGGATGGCAGAATAGTCAGACACTTCCGGTGGTTCCTCTTACAACAAAGACCCAAAAAACAACCAAATCAATTATATATATGACAAGCTAGGAACCCTGAGCATCAAAGGCAAAGTTAAGAAACTAGACTGAGTGATGGGATAGGGAGATACAGTGCAGAAGCAACAGAGAGTTGCCGAGTCTGTGGTAGCACCTCAGCCCCGATTCTTTGGCAGCAGGGCTGATGGTAGTTTTCAGGGACGTGGCTACTTCAGCAAAAGAAGGCAAGTGAAGTGGCACACCTCTGACCCTATGGTGTGACTGCAGCGGGGCTGGCCACGGCATTTAGGATGTGGCTGCTTCAGCAAAAGAAGGCAACTGAAGTGCTGCACCCCGACCCCCTGGTGTGACGACAGCAGGGCTGGTGGTGGAGTTTAGGATGTGGCTACCTCAGCAAAAAAAGGCAAGTGCCAGGATGCAGCCCTGACCCCCTGGGGCGATCCCAGTGGGGACCCAGCCAGCACACAACCTACATATGCCTCCAGAATCAGAGATGAAACAGTGCTCTCAGCACAAGATAAGTGATTTTGTCTAATTTAACTTGTGGATCTAAAAGTGCCTCCTTTTGAAAGAACTCTCTCCTATCTATCTGATCCCTCCGCTCTCTGTCCCAGCCTGCTTCATTAACAGCTGATTTCCCTGGGGATGAGATAGGTCCTTCTTCACTTCCTGAGCCATTCTCCTGGCCTTGGAGAAGGAACAAATTAAGAAATGGGGGAAAAATACTCTGCCGACTTCCCTAATCTGGAAAGTCAGAGCAGAAGCAGTTCCAGTCCAGGCACAAGTAATCCACAGACTTTGTCTTTTCCCCTGCATGGATATGGGTGACTCCATTACACTAGATAGGATCTGGCTGTTATATTGCAAGGGAGAACATGTTTGAGGTCTGACTGTAACAGTTTCAGCTGTGTGGTAGAGAGGCAGGTTTTTGACATTTGATACCACTCTTCCTATTAAACATGGCCCTCATCTACCCACAGCATGGGCCTGAGGACAGGAGGCTCCAACTATGCCACCTAGCCACTCACAACAGGGGTCCAAGGATAAGTGGTTCCTAGCAGTCCTTACAATTAAAAGCATTGGGTGCCTTTGGTACAGCTGCAGAGCCCACCCACCAGAGTGCTCTAGAGAACAGGGACTTGCCTTACTCATAGGTACTCAGGGGAAGTTGGCAGCCCTCTACATTCCTCAGAGTGTGACCCCCTGCTGCGAACAGAAACCTGTGCATACACCAATCACGACTGCTCCTCTAAGGTAGTAGGTGAGAGCCTGCACCACACACTAGGTGACTGACTATCTGGACACCTGAGCTGAATCTATACAAGAATAGTGAATGGACTCTTAGGCTCATATACCTGGTAACAGTTCTAGCCACCTGGTAACAATACATTAGTGCTTCAAAGGCTCCTAATCATTAGCTCACTCTAATAGCCATTTGTGTATATCAAAACAAAACAAAGCAAGAAGCTAAAACACAGTGAGCAAACATAAAATAAATTAATACAATAACTTATAGATGGCTCGGAGACAACAGTGGATATCAGATCACATAAAGAAGTAGATCATGATTGCTTCAGCAAACTCCCAAAACAAAGAATCAAGGACTTTCCCAGATTAAGATGTATTCCTGAAAGTACCAGGTGGAGAATACAAAAGATTAATATACAGAACTCTTCAAGACATAAGGAAAGAGATAAGGCAAAATGCATAACAAGCCAAGGAGCATAAGATAAAGCAGCTGAGGAAATTAAGAAGATTATTCAAGAACATGATGAAAATTTAAGAGGCTGCAAAAATCCATAGAGAGACAGCAATCAGAAATTCAGAAGACTAACAATAAAATTTCAGAATCATACAACTCAGTAGTAAGTCAGAGGAGCAGAATCGAGGAATTGGAATTCAGAATTAGTGAGATTGAAGATAAAGCACTTGTCGCCAATATATTTGGAGAAAAATCAGATAAAAGAATTTTAAAAAATGAAGAAACTTTAAGAATCATGTGGGACTGTATCAAGAGAAATAACATACAAGTGATTGGAGTACCAGAACAGGGAGTGGTAACAGAAAATACAGAGAGAATTGTTGAAGATTTGTTGGCAGAAAGCATCCCTGACATCATGAAAGATGAAAGGATATCTACCCAAGATGTTCATCGAACCCCATACAAGGTAGATCCCAAAAGAAAGTCACCAAGACACATTATAATCAAAATGGCCAAAGTCAAAGATAAAGAGAAAATTTTTAAGAGCAGCCAGAAATAAGCAAAAAGCCACCTATGAAGGAGAATCAATAAGTTTGGACTACTTGGCAGAAACCATGCAGGCAAGAAGGCAATGGGATGACATATGTAAAGCATTGAAGGAGAAAAATTGACAGCCAAGAATCATATATCCAGCAAAACTGTCTCTCAAATTAGGTGAAATTAGGACATTTCCAGATAAACAGAATCTTAGGGAATTTGCAAAAACCAAACCAAAACTACAAGAAATACTAAAGGGAGTTCTCTGGCTAGAAAATCAATAATATCAGATCTCAACCAAGGACTAGAACACAGGACAGAGCAACCAAATATCAACCCAGATAGGGAAATCACAAAAATAAATCAAGATTAAAAAATGCTCAAAACAGGGAAACAGTGATGTCATTATATACAAAATGACAACATTAAATCAATAAAGAGGGACTAAATAAAGGAGAGAAAATCAAGGTGATATAGAGAGTTACAAGTTAGGTTTAAACTTAGAAAAATAGGGGTAAATATTAAGGTAACTGCAAAGGAGACCAACAATCCTACACATCAAAAGAAAGAGGAAGACCCTCAATGAGATGAATTGACACAGTGGTTACAACAATGGGCTTAAGCACAACAAAGATTGTGAGGATGGCACAGGACCAGGCAATGTTTTATTCTGTTAGGATCTCATAATGTTGTTATGAGTCAGAACCAACTCGACGGCACCTAACAATAATAACAACAACATTCAGTTATGCCAGCACCACTTGTTAAAGAGATTGTCTTTTCCCAATTTAATGAACTTTGGGCCTTTGTCAAATATCAGTAGCTCAAACGTGCCTGAATTTATGTCTGGATTCTTATTGCAGTTCCATTGGTCTATGTATTTGTTGTATCAGTACCAGATTGTTTTGACTACCATGACAGTATAATAGATTCTCAAATCAGGTAGTGTGAGGACTCCCACGTTGTTTTTCTTCTTCAGTAATGCTTTACTTATCTGGGGCCTCTTCCTTTTCCATATGAAGCTAGTGATTTGTTTCTCCATCTCATTAAAAAATGTCGTTGAAATTTGCATCGGCATTGCATTGTATCTGTAGATTGCTTTGAGTAGAACTGACACCTTCACAACGTTGAGTCTTCCTATCGATGAGCAAGGTATGTTTTTACATAGGTCTGTTTTGGTTTCTTGCAGTAGTCTTGTAGTTTTCTTCGTATAAGACTTTTACGCCTCTGGTTAGGTTTATTCCTAAGTATTTTATCTTCTTGGGGGCTGTTGTAAATGGTATTGATTTGGCGAGTTCCTTTTTGAAGTTCTTTGTTGGTGTAGAGGAATCCAACTGATTTTTGTGTGTTTATCTTGTATTCTGATACTTTGCAGAAATCTTCTATTAGTTCCAGTAGCATTCTTATGGGTTCTTGGGGTTTTCCGTGTATAAGGTCATATCATCTTCAAATAGGAATACTTTTACTTCTTCCTTACTAATGTGAATGCCTTTTATTTCTTTTTCTTGCCTTATTGCTCAGGCCAGGACCACCAGTACAATGTTGAATAAGTGTGGTGATATACGGCAGTCTTCTCTGGTTCCCATTCTCAAGGGGAATACTTTCAGGCTCTCTCCATTTAGGATGATGTTGGCTGTGGGCTTTGCATAAATTTCTTATTATTATGTTGAGGAATTTCCCTTCTCTTCCTATTTTGGTGAGAGTTTTTTCATGAATGTGTGTTGAACTTTGTCAAATGCCTTTTTTGCATCAACTTATAAGATATGTGGTTCTAATCTTTTGTTTTATTTATGTGATGGATTACTTTAAGTTTTTTTCTAATGTTGAACCATCCCTGCATACCTGGCATGAATCCCACTTGGTCATGTTGTTTGTTTTTTTTTTTTTTTTTAAACATTGCTGAATTCTATTGGTTAGAATTTTGTTGAGGATTTTTGTATCTATGTTCATGAGGGATGTTGGTCTGTAGTATTCTTTTGTGGTGTCTTTACCAGGTTTCAGTATCAGGGTTATGTTGGGTTTGTAGAATGAGTTTAGAAGTATTCCATCCTTTTCTATGCTCTGAAATACTTTTAGTAATAGTAGTGTTAACTCTTCTCTGAAGGTTTGGTAGACTTGTCCAGTGAAGTCATCAGGGCCAGTGCTTTTTTTTGTTGTAAGTTTTTTTTTTTTTTTGATTACCTTTTCAATCTCTTGTTACAGATTTATTTAGTTTTTGTACCTCAGTTTGTGTTAGTTTAGGTAGGTAGTGTGTTTCTAGAAATTTGTCCATTTCCTCTAGGTTTTCAAATTTATTGGAGTACAGTTTTTCACAGTATTCTGTTACGATTCTTTTAAGTTCACTTGGGTCTGTTATATCGGCTGTCTCATTTCTTTTTCGGGTTATTTATTTCCTCTCCTGGTTTTCTTTTGTCAGTTTGGCCTATGGTTTATTAATTTTGTTGATCTTTTCAAAGAACCAGCTTTTGGTCTTGTTGGTTCTTTCGATTGTTTTTCTATTCTCTATTTCATTTATTTCTGCTCTAATAATTATTATTTCCTTTCTTCTTGTGCCAGAGGGCTTCTTTTGTGCCTCTCTTTCTATATGCTCAAGTTGTAGGATTAATGTTTTGATTTTGGTCCTGTCTTCTTTTTGAATGTCTGCACTTATTGCTATAAATTGACCTCTGAGCACTGCTTTTGCCATGTCTCAAAGGTTCTGGTAGGATGTGTATTCATTCTCATCTGATTCTCTGAATTTCTTTATTCCTTCCTTGATTTCTTCTATAACCCAGTAGTTTTTGAAGAAGGTGTTGTTCAGTTTTCATGTATTTGATTTTTTTTTTTTTTCCTTTTTTATCTGTGATGGATTTCTACTTTTATGGCTTTATGGTCGGAAAAGATGCTTTGGAATATTTCAATGCTTTGCATTCTGTTAAGGCTTGCTTTTTGGCCTAATATGTGGTCTATTCTGGAGAATGTTCCATGTGCATTGGAAGCAAAAGTATTCTTGGCTGCTGTTGGGTGAGTGTTCTGTTTATGTCTGTGAGATCTAGTTGGTTGATTGTGGCACTTAGATCTTCAATGTGTTTACTGAATTTCTAGATGTTCTGTCCTTAACTGAAAGTGGTGTGTTGAAGTCTCCTACTATTATTGTGTAGCTGTCTATTTCTCTTCTCAGTGCTGTTAGAGTTTGTTTTATGTATTTTGGAGCCCTGTCATTGGGTGCATAAATATTTATTATGTCTATGTCCTCCTGGTGTAGTGACCCTTTAATCATTGTATAGTGTCCTTCCTTATCCTTTGTGGTGGATTTTGCTTTAAAGTCTGTGCATGCAGGCTGAGCACACAGCTGTAGCTGAACAGAGTAGGGGAGGAGGAGTGGAGGAGCTGGAGAGAAGCATTTCCCAAAGCAGAAGGGGTTATTTTGATCCCGCATGGTAGGTTAGAGGCTTGCATTTAACTTTCACACAACCAGTGCCCCTTCCCCCTGTCTCTTGAGTCTTGTGCAGACTCTCCTCTGCTCATTTTCTCCCAGCATGGAAAACACATCCTGCACACTACTGCTTGCCTCAGCCTGCATGCTCCAGCTAATCCAGCTTGCTGGATGCCAGCCAGGTAAGGTCTGGCTCTTGCTCACTGCTTCTGAACTGTCTTTCCCTCTCTTTGCTGCTCAGTGTAACTCCTCAACTTTGATGTTCAGGGCTTCTAGATTATCACATGTAATCAATACACTTGTTTTTTTTCCGGCCTTTGTTGTAAGGAAGCATCTGACTATTCCACCATCTTGGTCCCATTTCAAATTTCTCTACTTTTAATAGTTCACATGACTTAATCAGGCCCACCAAGATAATCCAAGATAAGCTCCCTTTTTAAATGTAAACAAACTTACTTAAATCTGTAATGCACCTATTATCACATAATATAGCATATTCTCAGGCTCTAAAGATCAAGGTGTGAACATATTTAGTGGCCCATTCTGCCTAACACTGTTGGCCTTCTAGTCTTCCAAAAATTATGTCCCTCCCATATGCAAAATTCATTCATTCCATCCTAAATTCCCCAAAGGTCTTCTCCTATTACAGCATCAATTTGAAGGCAAAAATATCATCTTAATCTCATCAGCTCAGAAGCCCCAAATCTCACATCTAAATCATCTAATGAAGACAAACCATCTAAATCACTGGAATGAAGTTCTTGGAATAATTAGTTAAGTAGAACATCTGGGGCACAATTTCTTTCCATCTGGGAACCTATGAGAAACTAAAAAAGTGTGTTATCTACTCACAATACAAAATAGTGGGACATACATAAATAACAGTTGTAGATATTCTGCTTCAAAAAATGGGAAAATGGGAAGAAAAATGAAGTGAACAGTTCAAACTATTTTCAAAATTAGTCAGGCAAACTCTATTAGGTTTTAAGGCCTGAGAATAATCCTCCTGGACTCTTGGGTCCTCCCTCTGGGTTCTGGGCTGTGTCTCCTGAGTATCCTTTGTTCTTCACAAAAGGTAACACATGTGATTAAAGACCTATATGTGAAAACCAAAACCATAAAATTCTTAGAAAAAAATGCAAGGCAACACTGGTCAGACCTAGCTTTTAACAATATATTATGTAATTTAATAACAAAAACACAAACAGCAAAAGACAAAATAAATAAATGAGACCTCATAAAAGTTAAGAACTTTTGTTCCTTAAAAGACTTTACCAAATTTGTGAAAAGTCAAACTACTGACTATATATCTTTAGAAACCATACACCCTATAAAAGTTTAGTAACCAAAATATATGTAAACTTTTGAAAACGGAAAAGAAAAAAGACAACTGAATCATAAAATGGGCAAAGGACTTGAATAGACATTTCACCAAACAGGACAGTCAGATAGTCACCAAACACATGAAGAGATGCTCAATGGCATTAGCCATCAGAGAGACACAAATCAAAACTATAATGAGATACAATTTCGCTCCCACTAAGTTGGCTAAAATAATAAAGCAAAAAACAAAAACAGAAAATAACAAATGTGTTGAGGATGTGGGGAAATTGGAATCCTTAACAACTGAAAATGGTATAGCCATTATGGAAAACAGTGTGGTGGCTTCTCAAAAAACTAAAAAATAGAATTATCATATAACCCAGTAATTCACTCCTAGATATATACCCAAAGACTTGAAAGCAGAGACTCAAAGAGATAGTTGCACACCAATGTTTATTTTAGCACTATTCACAATAGCAAAAATTGTGGTAAAAATCTAAATGCCCATTAACAGATGAAGGGATGAACAAAATGTGGTACATACATAAAATGTAATACTACTCAGCCAGCAAGAGAAAGGAAATCTTTATACATGTCACAACATAGACGGAGCTTGAAGATATTCTGGGTGAAATAAGTCAATCACAAAAGGAAAAATTTTGTATGACCTCACTTATATAAAAAGATAAGAACAGGCAAATGTATAGAGACCAAAGGTTATTAGGGGTTACCAGGAGTGGGAGAGAGGGGACAAGGCAGGAAGGAGTTTTTTGCCTACAGAATACTGAGTTTTGGTTTACGGTGATGGAAAAATCTCATTAATTAAGGGTAGGGTTTCATAGCCGGTTAATGTCACTGCAGTCAATAAGCTGTACACCAATAAAAAGTTAAATTGGCAAAAGTTTTGTGATAAATATATTTACGACAATGGCAAAGAAAAAAAAAAAGGCAGCTGCTGAGGCTGCTTATGTACAACCAAACACCTCACTGGATTTGGTTTCTTGGTTTGAAGGTTTAGGGTCATAGTTTCATGGGACATCCTAGATAATTGGCCTAATAATGTGTTAAGTGCTTCTGTTCTATTTTCTAGTTTATTGTTTAGTGTCTGGGGTCTTAAAGGCTTGCAAGCAGCCATTCAAGGTACAACAGTTGGTCTCTATTTACCTAGAGCAAGAGAGGAAGTATGAGAGTCAGGAATAGAAGAAGGAAATAGAATGTGTGGCTAATTGCCTGTATGAAAAATTTCCTTCTTTGCCATGAGACCAGAACTGAATGGTGCCCAGCTACCAATACAGAACATTTTGAGCAAAGGTTCTATAGCAGTATCCTGATCAAAAGGGGGAAAATGTAGAACAGAATTTAAAATTTTCATAGAATCCAGCCTTTCTGGGGTAATGGATGAACCCTCGAAACTACAGTCCTGAGTCTTCTTAAAGCCAAACAATAGTTTATCTTAACTAATAAGGAATGTCTACCTTGAGCATTGAACTCTTTTAAGATCTATCTATATGGGATCAAATTGACAACAGCAACTCTAAAGATTAGACAAGTGACTTCGGGGGTACTGAGTTTATGTTAACTGAGAAAGAACAACTCAGAAAAGGAGGGTGAGAATGGTTGCATGACTTGAAGAATGTAATCAATGTCACTGAATTGTACATGTAGAAATTCTTGAACTGACGTATGTTGTGTTGTGTATATCCTCAACAACAATGAAAAGAAAATAAATTGTATAAAAATAAAAAAGTAGTTCATATTTGCTATTGAGTGCTCTTACCATCCTGATTTTTCCTGGTAGAAACAAGTCCTATTACTTTTTACTTTGTCATTTTCAGACCAGACTGACATTGTTTCTACTGGTATAAAATTCTCACAAACTTCACGGATTTCTTGATGATGTCATGAAGATCCACTCCAAAAGAGAAAAGCAAGGCCTACAAATCTGTTTGAGAAAATGCCAAGCTATTTTTAGTTTCTTGTAAGCTGGCTGAGGGAGTAGGACCTTAAGCTTCCTACAAGCCCCTAGTTTGATTTAAGGGATCAGGAAATCACAGCCTTAATCTCTTCAAAGAGCTTTTTGTATGACTGAATGATTGTACCTTTTGCCATTTAAATAGACTGAGAATTTTCCAAAATGTCATGTCCTGGTTCCTTTTAGTTTAGCAGTTTTTTCCTTCATCTCTTTCCTCTTGCATTTTACTAAAGCAGTAAGACACTAGGACTCACCCCAAACACTTTACTTGGAAATCTCCTCAGCTCAATATCCAAGTTTATTGTTCACAAGTTCTGATATTCACCTAACTGTAGGACAGAATTACAGTAATCTTTGCACCACTTTATAATAAGGGCCCTATTCCTCAAGTTTGCTGTAGCATATTCTTTACTTCCTTCCAAGCCCTTACCAGTAGTATCTTTCAAGTGCAGATTTCTACCCAGTCTGTTTATAGCAATTTAGGCTTCCTCTAAGCAGACATAGGATTTGGCATTCCCCTTACCTATTGCTGAAACCTCTGGCTGTCATAGTGACCCTACAGGACAGAGTAGAACTGCCCCATAGGGTTTCCAAGGAGTGGCTGGTGGATTTAAACCGCTGACCTTTTGATTAGCAGCCGAGCAATTAACCACTCTGCCACCGTGGCTTCTCATTCTCCTTCAAAAAAAAAAAAAAAAAACCAAACCCGTTGCCATCGAGTCAATTCCAACTCATAGTGACCCTACGGAAACCCTGGTGGCATAGTGGTTAAGTGCTATGGCTGCTAACCAAAGGGTCGGCAGTTCAAATCCACCAGGTACTCCTTGGAAACTCTATGGGGGCAGTTCTACTCTGTCCTATTGGGTCTCTATGAGTTGGAATAGACTCGACGGCACCGGGTTTGGTTTTTTGGTTTTAGTGACCCTATAGGAGTGAGTAGAAATGCCCCATAGAGTTTCCAAGGAGGGTCTGGTGGATTCAAACTGCCAGCTTTTTAGTGAGCAGCCATAGCACTCAACCAGTATACGACCAGGATTTCCTCATTCTCCTTACTTCCTTCTAAATATTAATTGAAGTTCTTTAACATCCATTTTCCTACTAACAGTCTGTTCAGTGGAGTCTAGATTTCTTCCATTGTGTTCTTCAAAAATTTTCCAGCCTCTGCCACTGCCCAATTCCAAAGCAACTTCCACAGCTTTGGGTATTTGCTATAGCAGTATTGTACGTCCGTGTGCCAAAATCTGTGTTGGTGTTCTATTGCTGCTGTAACAAATTAAAAAAAAATCCATGGCTGAAACTATCAATTCACATTCTCACAGTTTTGTAGAACAGAAGTTTGGGTAAGGTATGGTTCAACTAGGTCCTCTGATCTCTGCAGGGCTTCATTCCTTTCTGGAGACTTTAGATAATCCACTTCTAGGTTCATTCAGGTTTCAGAAAAATTCAATTCCAAGCAGTTGTAAAACTAAGGTCCCTGTTTTCTTGCTGACTATCAGTTCAGAGCCCCCCTTGTCTGCTCAAGACTACCTGCATCCCTTCTCTTGATGCCTCCTCCATCTTCAAATCTACACTAACTGGTTGAGTTCCTCTCATACTTCCTTTCTGACTTCTTCTGCCCCATCTCTCTCATTCCAGCTTTAGAAAATTCTCTGCTTTCTAGCAGTCATGTGATTAGATAGGGACCACCGGGATAATCCAGTATACTCTCCTTATTTTAAGGTTCATAAATTTAGTTATATTTGCAATGTCGCCTTTGCCATGTAATGTAGCATGTTCACAGGATTCAGGGATTAGGGTGTGGATATCATTGGTGGATCAATCTGCCTACTACCCAGGTCTTCCTTAACGTCCTGATAATGACATAGATGGGTTCTCTCTGCTTAAACTGAGCAATCAGTAAAGCTCAAATATAAAATTTCATACATTTGAGAGAACTCAAAAAAACATTCTTGATTCACAACAGCAAGCTAGAGGTAAAGTAGGAACAATCTCTAAAATATTCAGTAAAAAATTAAAAACTTTTGAATTGTAAGAACTGTGTTTTCTTTTTCCCCTGTGACTCAGAAAGCCAGTGAAATAAATGTAGTCATTTCCTAATCAATTATTGCTAGCTAGGGAAGAAAATGATTAACATTAACTAGTCTACTAGTCAATGGCAGATGAAGGTTAAAAAAAAAAGAGGCCCTGAGAATGACTTTATCTTTGACAACGTAGGCAGTAGTACTGTGCTCTGTAGCAGTGATACTTGTGAATTCTAGAGTGGGTATGGAAGGGAAGACATGAAAAGAAAGCGCGATGACTTCAGTGGTAAAGGGCAGTAGAAGGAGTTTCATTTCTAGCTCGGTACAGTAGTAATTAGTCTAGGTACGAGACTATAAAAATGATCCCTCAAATGATGTCTTTTCTGGCAATGCTAATTACATCACCTCACCCAGCATTAGAAGAGGAATTGGAATAATTGGTGTGGCATGATGAATTCAAGGGACTTCCTGACCTCATTTCAATTGTAGCAAATAACCCCAGTGAGATGAAACATTTCTGCTGCACTGAGGAGGTGCTCAGTGCATGAACGCAGTCTGCCAGACTTCTGTATAATGGCTTGCTAAGGAGGAACTTACTGAGAATTTACTTTCTGTATATGTTTTGGGACATAAATCTACCTGGTACCCTAAACTACAGGGAAGGCAGGAAATAGCCACTCAACAAGTGGTACAACAGAACTGAAACTGCCAATCTGCTCCTCAAGTACGTGAAGGAAACCATCTGGTTGTGTGTTCAAAGAGTGTTTTCTTGAGAGTAATTTGGGTAAGAACCACTAAGCAAAATGGAAAGGATCTGTCACCTATGCTGTGAGCAAGGTGACATGTTCCTCAGATAACAGACACATGCCTCTGAAAATGGAGAGTTGGGCACATCAGGAAATGGTGAAATTGGTATTGAGCAGAGGGGAAAGAGAATGTAGACAGGCTTTAATTTTTTAAACTCAAAATGAATAGCTAATGAATAGAGAGATGAAGATGGAATTTAAAACAAATTGTCAGACAGCTGTTGCCTCAAACGCCTTTCTATCACTGGAAACTTCACCATTTCAATAAAACTTTCAGGAAGACAGAGAAATATAGGCTGTAATAAAAAAATAAGTCACTGTATTTGTCATGTTAATGAACTATTTTAAAGGAAATGCTTTGTGTTTATAAGTAAACCATGAAAAATGCTAGAATAATGTATATGCTGTTTAACGGGAAAAAACCTCAAGACAAAAAATAGTTAGCCATTGACATACACATATTTCTACTTACTCATTCAACTAATTTATGTGATTCTGTTATTTTTCTGCTTATAAATGCCAGTTGGTTGCTACTTGCCTGTAATAAAACTCAAAGTCCCTAGCCTTTACAATATACCCTCTGACATATTTTGCCAACCACCCGTATGGAATATCGCAGGATTTCATTACCATGCCATTTCTCTGCCTTTGAATGTGTTCTATTCTTCCTGGAATGCTGTTTTCAAGCCAACTGGTTTAAGATTTACCTTAAATATTAACAGCCCACTCCCAAGACTTCTCCAGTAGTCACAAACTAATCATTTCCATTTCTCTGCACTCCTAACATTTTCATTACCTTTCTTAAGAACTCAATGCATACTTTGAATGAGGCGCAAACAAATGTAGCATTGGCTTTGCATTCGGAAAACTCTTGGTTCAAATCCTCGCCCAATCGGGCTTAATGACTTGAAAAATTCTTATGTTTCAATAAAATAAAGACATTAATGTTTATTGTCTAGAAACATTGATATTAAATAAATACTGGTAAAAAAGCCACCGTGCTTTTAGATTGCACTCAATATATGTGCTTTTCTTTAAACTATGCAATATTATAAATATGTAACTTACATTTAACTTACACCATCCTTTTGTTAGTTTGTTATCCTGTGGTGGTTTTCATGTTGCTGTGATGCTGAAAGCTATATCACCAGTTTTTCAAATACCAGCAGGGCCACCTGTGATGGATAGATTTCAGAGGAGCTTCCAGGTTAAGAGTGACTAGGAAGAAAATGCTGGTGATCTACTGAAAATTAGCCAATGAAAACTTTATAGATCACAACAGAACACTTGCTTGGGACATGTCATCAGGAGGGATCATTTGCTAGAGGAGGACATTATTTTAGGTAAAGTAGAAGGACAAAGAGGATGAGGGAGACCCTCTGTGAGATGGATTGGCACAGTAACCTCAGTGATGGATTTGAACACAGTGTTGACCATGAGTATAACGCAGGACAGGGCAACATACTCTTCTGTTGTGCATAAAGTTGCCATGATTTGGAGTCGACTTTTTTTTTTTATCAGTCTATCATCTATCTATCGCTATCTATTTATATCCAGTCTTACCTGCTTATTATTACAAAATAAACTTAAACTTCTTCAAAAATCAAACAAGCAAACATGTTTTTATGTTATAAGCTCCTATCAAACTACTTTCTAGAAATCAGTTCCACTCAAAGTCTTATTCCACTATTTCCATTTACTACCTAGGGAAAATGAGTAAAAGAATCAACATTTATTTCATAGCGACCCTACAGGACAGCGTAGAACTTCCACATAGGGTTTCCAAGAAGCACCTGGTGGATTTGAACTGCCAGTGTTTTGGTTAACAGCCATAGCTCTTAACCACCACTACACCACTAGGGTTTCTACATAGGTAGTAGATGCTTTAAATACGGTATTTATATATATCTGAAAAGGAAGATGTTCGGAGACCAACAGAGAGTAGAGTTTGAGGCATACAAACAGGAACTCTTTTGCCATTTATCTTAAAAGGGTAGCTAGGCACTCTCTTGCGCCAGAATTGGCCACAACTATGACATTTCTTTATGACATTTCTAAGTCATCACTTGGGAAATCTCTAGAAATCATGCTTTCCTTCTCTTCAATGTTGGCTTCAAACATTGAAAGCATGCAGAGGGAATATTTTTCTTAAGTATACAAAAGATTTTTGAGACTATCTGCCAAGTTAATCGAGAGAACATATTATTTTTTAAAATGCAGATCAAGAGATGCTTCTGTATTTCTGTTATAACTCCATATTTCCTTCTTTTTACTACTGCCTTTAAGTGATCAAGTCAGACAAAATCCAGCAAGAAATCTCAAGAGAACTAAAAGGTAGTTTCAAATATTAAGTTGTTACAAAAAAGGAAGACAGGAATTAGAGGGGGGAAGTAAAACACAACAGTGAAAGTGTTACTTTACTGAAGTCTTTATCTACTCATTCCTGCCTGTCCTTTTTATTTCTAAAGGAACAAAACCATAATACATACTTGAATCATTCGTTACCTGTCATTTTACCTCTTTCTGGCCCTTTTTTCATTTCACATTTGTTTTCATTATAACTCACTGACTTTAACATGTTGCTTAGCTAACAGGTTATTTATTTATTTATTTCATTACATTGGTCACTCTGGGAATATGTTTTAGCCCAATTATACCCTTTCGTTTTCGTATTTTATTTTCTTTCACTCAAAACTCTGACAGGATCAGTTATCTGTCATTTCTTGTATCACAGTAAAAAATTTTTCATGGTTTGTCTGCTTTCTACATCTTAATAAAACTGCCATCCCTAAACGAGTAGTAGTTTTTTCCTGTAAGTTATCATGAAGTCTCACCACCGTTGCAAGCAGTCCCTCGTCACTTCTAGCCAAATTACACTATTTTTTTTTTATTCTCCAGATTCTCTATTCTTGATATCTAGTCTCTCTTTTGAAGTCTTCCCCCCGCCCCTTTCTCAATGACATCAAATACCAAGGAATACTGGAACTAATGCTGTCCTTGGGTTTAAGAACTGCCATATTTTTGGAAACTTTCTCTCTTTTTTTTTCTATGGGGCAGTTCTACTCTCTCTGATAGGGTCGCTATGAGTCGCAATCGACTCGACAGCACTGGGTTTGGTTTTTTTTTTTTTTTTTCTTATATTTAAATCTCTGGCCTCTGAGTGTTACCAACATTATTCACGTTATTGTCTATAGCACACTAACTTGAGCGCTGTGATGATTTGCTAAAGAGGGAGGACTTTCTACCGCTAACCCAGAGAACCTAAAGATAAAAGGGGAGAACAATGAAAAAAAAAATTAAAAAAGGTATTTAACTGTTTATAATTGGATGAGTATAGAATGATTAAAAACAAACAAACAAAAAAGAGATCCCCACCAATGGAATTTCGTAAGATAAGGTTGTATTTATCCTACCTTAGACAATGTTTTTTGGGAAAAAATACCAATTTCGGGCAATTGGAAGAAGAAAAGTGGCCTACTCGTGGAAACTCTATGTGGTAGAGAGAATATTTTCAAGAAACATAGGGAGAAAAGATTAGTGATACAGTGTACTGATATGAAATTTCAGTTAGAGTTTGCTGACTGGTGTACCGTAAGTGTTCTAAAGTATTTGTTGTTAAAGATAATGAGAAGGAAAAAATTCAGATTGCACCTGTGGTTGACTGCAAAAAAGTATTTTCCTCCATGAATCTATATAAAAAAAAAAAAAACAAAGCCATTGCTGTCTAGTCGATTCTGACTCATAGCAACCCTAAAAGGCAGAGTAGAACTGCCCCATAGGGTTTCCAAGAAACGCCTGGTGGATTCGAACTGCTGACCTTTACCTCTTCTAATGTATCTTTTCACCTCCTCTCATCAAGAAATGGAAAATATTTTGCAACCCGTTATATCTAGGAAACCCTGGTGGTATAGTGGTTAGGAGCTACGTCTGCTAAGCAAAAGGTCGGCAATTTGAATCTATCAGGTGTGCCTTGGAAACTCTATGTGGCGGTTTTACTCTCCTACAGGGTCACTGTGAGTCAGAATCAATGTGACAGCAATTTTTTTGAGGGGGGTATATCTAGGTTGGGCTTGGGATTTGCTTTGGCCAATACACTATAGCAAAAGCAACAGTGCGCTACCTTTGAATACTTCCATTCTCTTTCTTGGAATTCTGCTGGGTTACTATATAAACAAGTTCCTGCTGGAAGGTTGGAGTCCTGGTGATGCAGTGGTTAGGAGTTCAGTTGCCAATCAAAAGGGCTGCAGCTTGACTCCACCAGCTGCTCCTTGGAAACCCTATGGGGCAGTTTTACTCTGTCCTATAAGATAGCTATGAGTTAGAATCCACTAGACGCCAATCTTCTTTTTTTTTTTGGCTGGAAGATTAGAGCCATGTGATTAATCCCCCATGTTGTCCAATCCAAAGCCAGCAAAACCCCAGAAGCAGAAGTTCCTGGCTAACTGATAGTTGGCCTAAGACTTACAAGTGAGTCTGGTTGAGATTATAAGAACTAAACTCAGACAAACTGCTGAACCACAGATTATAGTTGTTACTGTTGTTAGTTCCTCTCAAGTTGGGTCAGACTCTGAGCAACCTTATGTATGAACGAAATGTGGTACCTTCCTCCTGTGCCATCTACATGATCTTTGATATGGCTGAACCCATCGGTGAGGCTGTTGTGTCAATAAATCTCACTGAGAGTTTCCCTCATTTTTGCTGACCCTCTATTTTACCAACATGATATTTTCTTTTAGGTATTGGTTTTTCCCGATGACATATACAAAGTAAGCAAGTCAAAGTCTCATCATCCACTCTTCTAAGGAACTTCTGATTGTATTTCTAATAAGAATGATTTGTTCTTTCTTTTGCAGTTCACAGTATATTCAATATTCATTGCCAGCACAACCACAGTTTTTTTTTTTTTTAATAATTTTTATTGGGCTTTAAGTGAACGTTTACAAATCAAGTCAGTCTGCCACATATAAGCTTATATACACCTTAATCCATACTCCCACTTACTCTCCCCCTAATGAGTAAGCCCTTCCAGTCTCTCCTTTTGTGACAATTTTTGCCAGTTTCTAACCCTCTCTACCCTCCCGTTTCCCCTCCAGACAGGAGATGCCAACACAGTCTCAAGTGTCCACCTGATACAAGTAGCTCACTCTTTGTCAGCATCTCTCTCCAACCCATTGTCCAGTCCCTTCTTTGTCTGATGAGTTGTCTTCGGGAATGGTTCCTGTCCTGGGCCAACAGAGGTTTGGGGACCACGACCGCCGGGATTCTTCTAGTCTCAGTCAGACCATTAAGTCTGGTCTTTTTATGAGAATTTGGGTCTGCATCCCACTGAACTCCTGCTCCCTCAGGGGTTCTCTGTTGTGCTCCCTGTCAGGGAAGTCATTGGTTGTGGCCGGGCACCATCTAGTTCTTCTGGTCTCAGGATGATGTAACTCTCTGGTTCATGTGGCCCTTTCTGTCTCTTGGGCTCATAGTTGTCGTGTGACCTTGGTGTTCTTCATTCTCCTTTGATGCAGGTGGGTTGAGACCAATTGATGCATCTTAGATGGCCGCTTGTTAGCATTTAAGACCCCAGACGCCACACTTCAAAGTGGGATGCAGAATGTTTTCATAATAGAATTTATTTTGCCAATTGACTTACAAGTCCCCTTAGGCCATAGTCCCTAACCGCTCGCCCTTGCTCTGCTGACCTTTGAAGCATTCAGTTTATCCTGGAAACTTCTTTGTTTTTGGTCCAGTCCAGTTGAGCTGACCTTCCATGTATTGAGTATTGTCCTTCCCTTCACCTAAAGTAGTTCTTGTCTACTAACTAATCAGTAAATAACCCTCTCCCACCCACCCCCCGTCATAACCACAAAAGAATGTGTTCTTCTCAGTTTATACTATTTCTCAAGATCTTATAATAGTGGTCTTACACAATATTTGTCCTTTTGCATCTGACTAATTTCACTCAGCATAATGCCTTCCAGGTTCCTCCATGTTATGAAATGTTTCACAGATTTGTCACTGTTCTTTATTGATGCATAGTATTCCATTGTGTGAATATACCATAATTTATTTAACCATTCATCCATTGATGGACACCTTGGTTGCTTCCAGCTTTTTGCTATTGTAAACAGTGCTGCAGTAAACATGGGTGTGCATATATCTGTTTGTGTAAAGGCTCTTATTTCTCCAGGGTATTTTCCGAGGAGTGGGATTTCTGGGTTGTATGGTAGTTCTATTTCTAACTCTTTAGGAAAACGCCAGATAGATTTCCAAAGTGGTTGTACCATTTTACATTCCCACCGGCAGTGTATAAGAGTTCCAGTCTCTCCACTGCCTCTCCAACATTTATTATTTTGTGTTTTTTGGGTTAATGCCAGCCTTGTCGGAGTGAGATGGAATCTCATCGTAGATTTAATTTGCATTTCTCTAATGGCTTTAATGGCTAGTGATTGAGAGAGTTTTCTCATGTATCTGTTAGCTGCCTGAATATCTTCTTTAGTGAAGTGCATGTTCATATCCTTTGCCCACTTCTTGATTGGGTTGTTTGTCTTTTTGTGGTTGAGTTTTGACAGAATCCTATAGATTTTAGAGATCAGGTGCTGGTCGGAGATGTCATAACTGAAAATTCTTTCCCAATTTGTAAGTGGTCTTTTTACTCTTTTGGTGAAGTCTTTAGATGAGCATAGGTGTTTGATTTTTAGGAGCTCCCAGTTATCTGGTTTCTCTTCATCATTTTTGGTAATGTTTTGTATTCTGTTTATGCCTTGTATTAGGGCTCCTAACATTGTCCCTATTTTTTCTTCCATGATCTTTATCGTTTTAGTCTTTATGTTTAGGTCTTTGATCGACTTGGAGTTAGTTTTTGTGCTTGGTGTGAGGTATGGGTCCTGTTTCATTTTTTTGTAAATGAATATCCAGTAATGCCAGAACCATTTGTTAAAAAGACTATCTTTTCCCCAGTTAACTGACACTGGGCCTTTGTCAAATATCAGTTGCTCATATGTGGATGGACTTATACCTGGATTCGCAATTCTGTTCCTTTGGTCTATGTGTCTGTTGTTGTACCAGTACCAGGCTGTTTTGACTACTGTGGCTGTATAATAGGTTCTAAAATCAGGTAAAGTGAGGCCTCCCACTTTCTTCTTCTTTTTCAGTAATGCTTTACTTATCCGGGGCTTCTTTCCCTTCCATACGAAGTTGGTGATTTGTTTCTCCATCACATTAAAAAATGTCATTGGAATTTGGATCGAAAGTGCATTGTATGTATAGATGGCTTTTGGTAGAATAGACATTTTTACTATGTTAAGTCTTCCTATCCATGAGCAAGGGATGTTTTTCCACTTAAGTAGGTCCTTCTTAGTTTCTTGTAGTAGTACTTTGTAGTTTTCTTTGTATAGGTCTTTTACATCTTTGGTAAGATTTATTCCTAAGTATTTTATCTTCTTGGGGGCTACTGTGAATGGTATTGATTTGGTGATTTCCTTTTTGATGTTCTTTTTGTTGATGTAGAGGAATCCAAGTGCTTTTGTATGCCAAACTCTTCTATTAGTTTCAGTAGTTTTCTGGAGGATTCCTTAGGGTTTTCTGTGTATAAGATCATGTCATCTGCAAATAGAGATAATTTGACTTCCTCCTTGCCAATCTGGATGCCCTTTATTTCTTCGTCTAGCCTAATTGCTCTGGCTAGGACCTCTAGCACAATGTTGAATAAGAGCAGTGATAAAGGGTATCCTTGTCTGGTTCCTGTTCTCAAGGGAAATGCTTTCAGGCTCTCTCCATTTAGAGTGATGTTGGCTGTTGGCTTTGTATAGATGCCCTTTATTATGTTGAGGAATTTTTCTAAATTCCTGATTTGCTGAGAGTTTTTATCATGAATGGGTGTTGGACTTTGTCAAATGCCTTTTCTTCATCAATTGATAAGATCATGTGGTTTTTGTCTTTTGTTTTATTTATATGGTGGATTACATTAATGGTTTTTCTAATATTAAACCAGCCTTGCATACCTGGTATAAATCCAACTTGGTCGTGGTGGATTATTTTTTTGATATGTTGTTGAATTCTATTGGCTAGAATTTTGTTGAGGATTTTTGCATCAATGTTCATGAGGGATATAGGTCTGTAATTTTCTGTTTTTGTGGTGTCTTTACCTGGTTTTGGTATCAGGGATATGGTGGCTTCATAGAATGAGTTAGGCAGTATTCCGTCATTCTGTATGCTTTGAAATACCTTTAGTAGTAGTGGTGTTAACTCTTCTCTGAGAGTTTGGTAGAACTCTGCAGTGAAGCCATCCGGGCAATGGCTTTTTTTCGTTGGGAGTTTTTTGATTACCTTATCAATCTCTTATTTTGTTATGGGTCTATTTAGTTGTTCTACTTCTGATTGTGTTAGTTTAGGTAGGTAGTGTTTTTCCAGGAATTCATCCATTTCTTCAAGGTTTGCAAATTTGTTAGAGTACAATTTTCATAATAATCTGATATGATTCTTTTAATTTCAGTTGGGTCTGTTGTGATGTGGCCCATCTCATTTCTTTTTCGGGTTATTTGTTTCCTTTCCTGTGTTTCTTTAGTCAGTCTGGCCAATGGTTTATCAATTTTGTTAATTTTTTTGAAGAATGAGCTTTTGGCTTTGTTAAGTCTTTCAATTGTTTTTCTGTTCTCTAATTCATCTAGTTCAGCTCTAATTTTTATTATTTGTTTTCTTCTGGTGCCTGATGGATTCTTTTGTTGCTCACTTTCTATTTGTTCATGTTGTAGGGACCGTTCTCTGCTTTTGGCTCTTTCTTCTTTTTGTATGTGTGCATTTATCGATATAAATTTACCTCTGAGCACTGCTTTTGCTGTGTCCCAGAGGTTCTGATAGGGAGTGTTTCATTCTCATTGGATTCTATGAATTTCTTTATTCCATCCTTAATGTCTTCTATAACCCAGTCTTTTTTTGAGCAGGGTATTGTTCAGTTTCCAAGTGTTTGATTTCTTTTCCCTAATTTTTCTGGTATTGATTTCCACTTTTACGGCCTTATGGTCTGAGAAGATGCTTTGTAATAGTTCGATGTTTTGGATTCTGCAAAGGTTTGTTTTATGACCTAATATGTGGTCTATTCTGGAGAATGTTCCATGTGCACTAGAAAAAAAAGTATACTTTGCAGCAGTTGGGTGGAGTGTTCTGTATAAGTCAATGATGTCATGTTGGTTGACTGTAGCAATTAGGTCTTCTGTTTCTCTGTTGAGCTTCTTACTGGATGTCCTGTCCTTCTCCAAAAGTGGTGTGTTAAATTCTCCTACTATAATTGTGGAGGTGTCTATCTCATTTTTCAGTTCTGTTAAAGTTTGTTTTATGTATCTTGCAGCCTTGTCATTGGGTGCATAAATACCACCACAGTTTTAATAATTCAGTTCTTCTACTGTCTTTCTTTTTCATTGTCCAGCTTTCATATGAGAAGATCGAAAACACCATGGCTTGGGTCAGAAGCTCATTAGTCATCAAAGTGACATCTTTGCTTTTTAAAACTTGAAAGAGGTCTTTTGTAATGAATTTGTCCAAATGCAATATGACATTTGATTTCATGACTGCTACTCCCTTGGACATTTATTGTTGGTCCCAGTATAATAAAATCCTTGACAACTTCAATTTCTTCTCCACTTATGATGTTGTTTATTGGTACAGTTGTGAGGATTTTCATTTTCTTCATGTTTAGGTGTAGTCCATATTGAAGGCTGTAGTTTGTATATTTATTAGTGTTTTAAGTCATCTTGCTTTTTGGCAAGCAAATTTGTGTCATCAGCATATAGCATGTTGTTAATGAGTCTTTGAACAGTCTTGATGCTGAGTTCTTAGTCATATAGTCCAGCTTCAAAAATTATTTGCTTGGCATACACACTGAATAAATAAACTGACAAAATACAACCCTGCTGAAAAACTTTTCCATTTTGAACCACTCGGTATCCCATTTTCTATTCAAATGACTGCCTCTTGATCCATGTACAGGTTCCATGTAAGCACAGTCAAGTGTTCCGAAATTCCCAGTCTTTGGAATATTATCCATAATTTGTTTTGATCCACAGAGTTGAAGCACAAATGTCTGTGATTTTCGGCTTCTAAATAAGTTAAGAATTTAATTTAAAAAATGCTACATCAGTTGACAGTGTAAATGTGAAGGTTTTAATGCCTTATTTGAACAAACAGTTATCAAAAGACTACTGCTGATTTACACGCTGGAGACATAGCCATAACAAAACAAGTATAAGTCCCTGCCCTTGTTAAGCTTATATTCTAGAGGGAGTAATGCATGATAAATAAAAAAGGTAATATACGCGCTAGGACAAAATCTAAATTAGAGAAGGTAAATGGGATAGACTATGTGTGCGTGAGCGGGGGGAGAGATGGATGAAACATAGATAGATGGTATTTTCTGGTCACCTAGGAAGGTGGATGGACCTCACCGAAAACTTGGTTCAGATGTCCAGACTGATGATGCTCCACAAACCTGATAATTTGAGAAAATTTTTATTACTAATATAATGGAGAGCAGGATGGGCACAGGCAGGCCTAAACTGGCTTGAACTAGGCAGATAGAGTGGGTTGGATCATTATAGTGGCTAAAGCATGGGGGCTGGGGAAAAAATTCTGTATGCTGGCTGGAGATAAGCAAAGTTTGAATTTCCCGTAGACACCAAAGGAGGAGGCATATGTGGGCTTTCTTATCAGCCTGTCCAAATGTGAGGCCAAAGGGGAAGAAGAGGTTGAAGCTTAAAAGAATGCATCAGTAAAACATCAAAAAATGGTGTCAGGCACTTTATTACAGATGGTCAGGGAATGCCTAAGAATTTGACATTTGTGAAACTACTTAGAGGATATGAGGGAACAATCTTGAAGAAGGCCCAGGAAGCCTAGAGGAAGCAATTCCCAAGCAAAAGAAACAACAAAGTCAAAGACAGATAAGTTACAGGAATAGCAACTAGGTCAGTGTGGCTGAAGAGGCAAGAAGTTAGATAACGGTAGTGCATAGTGCATGAGATCAGAGAGACAGCATGGGATCAGAACATGTGGGACCTTGTGGGCTATTGTACAGATTTTGCATTTTACTGCCAGTGACACTAGAGTTTTGACTAGAGAACAAACATAACCTCACTTAAATTGTAAAAGATTACTGCTTTTTTTTTTTTTTTTTTGGTAGCTGGGAAGGCAGACACAGAGATATCAGTTAAAAAGCTATTGCAATAGTCAACAAAGATATTAGCAGCTTATCCATGTTTAACTTAGTTTTAAGAAGAGTTTTAATTACAGGTATATTTTAAAGTCAGAAAAAAAAAAAAAGGTTTTCTGATGAATTGAATATAGAGTATAAGGAAAAAACAGTTAAAATAACATGATTCTGGGCTTGAACATGTAAAAGAATTGACTAGCTATTATTTAAGACGGGGATGACTGTAGGATGGGTAGATTTGAAAGAAAAGACAAGGATATTGGTTTGGAATGTGTTAAGTTTGGATGCCAACATTCATTCAAGTATAGATGTCATGCAAGTAGTTGGATATTTCAGCTTTAAGATCAGGGGATAGATCATATCTAGGGATATAAATTTGGGAGTTGACAGCATATAAATAACATTTAAATTGTGGAACTGTTTGGGAACATCAACTGAATCATTATGTATACAGAAAATAAAGCCATCTATGGACTTAACCTTCCAGCATTCCAAAGGTAAATGTCAGAAAGATGAGGACATATTAGCAAAGCAGATTGAAAAAGAATGACCAAAAGTGTAGGAAGAAAGCAAGGAAAAAGTATGGTGTCCAGAAAGACAAGTGAAACATTTCTTCAAAGAAGAATAAATAGTAAACCTGATCAACACAGCTGATAAGCTATAAGGATGTTGTTGATAACCTTGATAGGCAGAGTTTCAGTGGAGCTTTGAGCACAAGATAATGTATCATAATTCTGAAAGTTTGGAAAACAAACACGATTTAGATTACTGCCAAACATTCAACTTTTTACCTGCCTCTTAGTTCATGTTCATTAGAATCTACAGTTTCAGAATATCACTTCAAAAGGGAAAGGTGAAAATTAATCATGACTAGAGAAAAATATGAAACAAACATGCCAATTCAACCTATTCAACTTTATTTTCCAGTAATTCTTGACCAAAATCTGCTCATGTTACACTGGATTCTACCATATTCCCTGGTTAGTGATGATTGCTCATGGCTCATTTACATATTCACATACTCTGTTCTTCTCCATTAACCCCAGATATTCAAAATCCGTTTGAAACTTCAATTTCCCTTTATCCATCCCATAGTACTCCTGTTCACATAATTTTTGTCAGAATTCTTAGAATCATGTGGATTTGGCTTTTTTTTTTTTTCTGTGGATTACCTTCTCAACATGATCACAAATTTCTTAAAGAGAAGGATGATGCCAAACATGCAGGAGTGTACAAGTTCACACACTCAGGGAGAGAGAAGTATCTATATATCTTTTGTAACCCAAATGTTATTGCAATGCTAAGTATATATTGTTGTTATTGTTAGGTACCATTGAGTCAGTTCTGATTCATAGCAACCCAATGCACAACAGAACAAAACACTGTCTGGTCCTGCGCCATCCTTACAATCGTCATGCTTGAGCCCATTGTAGCAGCCATGGTGTCAACCCACCTTGTTGAGGGTCTTCCTCTTTTCCGCTGATCCTGTACTTTAACAAGCATGATGTCCTTCTCCAGGGACCGATCCCTCCTGACAACATGTCTAAAGTATGTAAGATGCAGCCTTGCCATCCTTGACTCTAAGGAGCATTCAGGCTGTACTTCTTCTAAGACAGATTTTTTCCTTCTTTTGGCAGTCCACGATGTTTTCAATGTTCTTCGCCAACACCACAATTCAAAGGCGTCAATTCTTCTTCGGTCTTCCTTATTCATTGTCCAGCTTTGACAAGCATATGATGCGATTGGAAATACCATGGCTTGGGTCAGGCGCACCTTAGTCTTCAAGGTGACATCTTTACTTTTCAACACTTTAAAGAGGTCCTTTGCATCAGATTTGCCCAATGCAATGTGCCTTTTGATTTCTTGACTGCTGCTTCCCTGGGTGTTGATTGCGGATACAAATAAAATGAAATCCTTGACAACGTCAATCTTTTCTTCATTTATCATGATGCTGCTTGGTGGTCCAGTTGTGAGGATTTTTGTCCACTTTATGTTGAGGTGTAATTGATACTGAAGACTGTGGTCTTTGGTCTTCATCAGTAAGTGCTTCAAGTCATCTTCCCTTTCAGCAAGCAAGGTTGAGTCATCTGCATAACACAGGTTGTTAATGAGTCTTGCTCCACTCCTGATGCCCAGTTCTACATATAGTTCATCTTCTCAGATTATTTTCTCAGCATAAAGATGGAATAGGTGTAGTAAAAGGATACAACCCTGACACACATCTTTCTGACTTTAAACCACACAGGATTCTGTTTGAATGACTATCTGCTTCTTGATCTATGTACAGGTTCCTCATGAGCACAATTAAGTGTTTTGGAATTCCCATTATTTGTAAAGTTATCCATAACTTATTATGATCTGCACAGTCGAATGCCTTTGCATAGTCAATAAAACACAGGTAAACATCCTTCTGGTATTCTCTGCTTTCAGCCAGGATCCATCTGACATCAGCAATGATATCCCTGGTCCCATGTCAACTTCTGAATCTGGCCTGAATTTCTGGCAGTTCCCTGTTGATATACTGCTGTAGTCACTTTTGAATGATCATCAGCAAAATTTTGCTTGTGTGTGATATTAATGATATTTTTTGATAATTTCTGCATTCAGTTGCATCACCTTTCTTGGGAATAGGCATAAATATGGATCTCTTCCAGTCAGATGGCCAGGAAGCTGTCTTCCATATTTCTTGGCATACACGAGTGAGCACTGAATCCATTTGTTGAAACTTCTCAAATGATATTCCATCAATTCCTGGAGCCTTGTTTTTCACTAATGCCTTCAGTGCAGCTTGGGTGTCTTCCTTCAATACCATCAATTCCTGGTCATATGCCACGTTTTGAAATGGTTGGACGTCCACTAATTCTTTTTGGTGTAATGACTGTGTGTATTCCTTCAATCTTCTTTTGTTGCTTCTTGTGTCGTTTAATATTTTCCACATAGAATCCTTCACTACCGCAACTCGAGGCTTGAATTTTTTTCTTCAGTCCTTTCAGCTTGAGAAATGCCAAGTGTGCTCTTCCCTTTTGGTTTTCTATCTCCAGCTCTTTGCACATGTCATTATAATACATTACTTTGTCTTTTTAAGCTGCCCTTTGAAATTTTCTGTTCAGTTCTTCTACTCCATCATTCCTTCCTTTTGCTTTAGCTGCTCGACATTCATGAGCAAGTTTCGGAGTCTCCTCTGACATCCACCTTGGTCTTTTCTTTCTTTCCTATCTTTTCAATGACCTCTTGCTTTCTTCATCTAAGATGTCCTTGATGTCATTCCACAACTCGTCTGGTCTTTGGTCATTAGTGCTCAATGCATCAAATCTATTCTTGAGATGGTCTCTAAATTTAGGTGGGATATACTTAAGGTTGTTTTTTGGCTCTCATGGAAGTGCTCTGATTTTCTTCAGTTTCAGCTTGAACTTGCCTAAGAGCAATTGATGGTCTGTTCCACAGTCAGCCCCTGACCTTGTTCTAACTGATGATATTGAGCTTTTCCATCGTCTCTTTCCACAGATGTAGTCAATATGATTCCTGTGTGTTCCATTTGGCAAGGTCCATGTGTATAGTCACTGTTTATGTTGGTGAAAAAAAGTATTTGCAATGAAGAAGTTGGTCTTGCAAAATTCTGTCATTTGATCTCCAGCATTGTTTCTATCCCCAACTACTGTTTTTCCAACTACTGTTCCTTCTTCTTTGTTTCCAACTTTCACATTCCAATCACCAGTAATTATCAATGCACCCTGATTCCATGTCTGATCAATTTCATACTGCAGAAGCTGATAAAAAAATCTTCAATTTCTTCACCTTTGGCCTTAGTGGTGGTGCATAAATTTGAATAATAGTCATATTAACTGGTCTTCCTTGTTGGCATATGGATATTGTCCTATCACGGACAGCACTGTACTTCAGGATAGATCTTGAAATGTTCTTTTTGACAATGAATGTATCACCATTCTTCAAGTTGTCATTCTTAGCTTAGTAGACAATATGATTGTCTGATTCAAAATGGCCAATACCAGTCTGTTTCAGCTCACTAATGCCTAGGATCAAGTGCTTCAAGTCCTCTTCACTTTCAGTAAGCAAAGTTGTGTCACCTGCATAACGCAGGTTGTTAATGAGTCTTCCTCCAATCCTGATGCCCCATTCTTCTTCATATAGTCCAGCTTCTCGGATTATTTGCTCAGCATATAGACTGGATAGGTATGGTGAAAGGATGCAACCCTGGCGCAAAACTTTCCTGACTTTAAACCAATCAGTATCCCCTTGTTATGCAGGTGATGCAACCTTGCTTGCTGAAAGTGAAGAGGACTTGAAGTACTTGCTAATGAAGATCAAAGACCACAGCCTTCAATATGGATTGCACCTCAACATAAAGAAAACAAAAATCCTCGCAGCTGGACCAATGAGCAACATCATGATAAATGGAGACAAGATTGAAGTTGTCAAGGATTTCATTTTACTTGGATACAAAATTAATAGCCATGGAAGCAGCAGCCAAGAAATCAAATGACACATTGCATTTAGTAAATCTGCTGCAAAGGACCTCTTTAAAGTGTTGAAAAGCAAAGATGTCACCTTGAAGACTAAGGTATGCCTAAGCCACAGTGCTTCCAAATGCATCACATGCATGTGAAAGCTGGACAGTGAATAAGGATGACTTAAGAAGAATTGACGCCTGTGAATTGTGGTATAGGCGAAGAATATTGAATATACCATGGACTACCAAAAGAATTTACAAATCTTTCTTGGAAGAAGTACAACCAGAATGCTCCTCAGAAGCAAGGATGGCTAGACTGCATCTTACATGCTTTAGACATGTTGCCAGAGGGAATCAGTCCCTAGAGAAGGACATCATCCTTATCAAAGTACAAGGTCAGCAGAAAAGAGGAAGACCCTCAGTGAGGTGGATTGACACAATGGTTGCAACAATGAGCTCAAGCATAACAATGATTGGACTGATGGTGCAGGACCTGGCAGTGTTTCATTCTGTTGTGCATAGCATTGCTATGAGTCAGAACTGACTCGAGGGCACCTAACAACAAGAACAACAACAGCAGTTCCTAGGATATCAATGTTTATGTGTTCCATTTCATTTTTGACAATTTCCAATATTTGTGGATTCATACTTCATAAATTCCAGGTTCTGATTATTAATGGATATTTGCAGCTGTTTCTTCTCATGTTGAAAGCTTACTTCAGCCACGTAATTAGGTCGACTCTACTTTGAGGAGGCAGTTCTTCCCCAGTTGTCTTTTGAGTGCCTTCCAATCTGGGGAGCTCATCTTCCAGCACTATAACGGACAATGTTCTTTTGCTATTCATAAGGTTTTCACTGGCCAATTCTTTTCAGAAGTAGACTGCTGGGCCCTTCTTCCTAGTCTGTCTTAGCCTGGAAGCTTAGCTGCAACTTGTCTTCCATGGGTGACCCTGCTGGTATCTGAATACTGGTGGCATATCTTTCAGCATCATAGCAACAAGCAAGCTCCCACAGTACAACAAGCTGACAGACACATGGGGGAAGTATATATTAAATACTCTTTACTATTTCATTGCTAATCTGAGCTCTATGTCTGTACAAATTCCTTCCACTAAATTTTTAGAAAAGTGTGAAAATTCAATTGAAATTCTAGGCCTATGGTGCTCTATTCTCCTGTATTGCTATCAGAGTCTCAAAACCAAAAACCAAACCGGTGGCTGTTGAGTGGATTCTGACTATAGTGACCATATAGGACAGAGTAGAACTGGCCCATATGGTTCCCAAGGAGAAACTGGTGGATTTGAACTGCCAAGCTATAGGTTAGCAGCATGAGTTCTTAACCACAGTGCCACCAGGGACCCACCAGAGTCTCAGTGGGCATTAAAAACAAAACAAAAAAGAAAACCAAACTTGCTGCGGTCCAGTCAATTCTGACTCATAGGGACCCTGTAGGATAGAGTAGAACCACGCCACAAGGTTTCCAAGGAGCAGCTGGTGGATTCAAACTGCTGACATTTTGGATTGCCACTGAGTTCCTAACCACCAAGCCACAAGGGCTCATAGTGGCTTAAAAAAAATAGTAAACACACTTCTGTGACTAAAGCATGTTTCAACCTTTTTTCTCACCTTTCAATTTCACCAATATCAATTATGCCAAATTCCACTGATTTAAAAATCTCTCAAGTTCAGTGTTTAAAAGGAGAAATAGTTTAGGTCAGGTGCAGGGCTTTCTTAAATGTTACAAAGAATACATGCTTCCTGAATTCTCATGTTCACCTGAAAGTGAGATCACATGCCATCTTTCACCTTTTGGCAATGTCAGTAATAGTTATAGACTCTGAGCTGTTCTCTTAACCCTGCTTGCACAATACTAACAAATTAAAAAAAAAAAAGTTGCGGTCCAGTACCTTCTGACTCATAGTGACTCTATAGGACAGAGTAACTATAAAGTTTCCAAGGAGCGCCTGGTGGATTCAGACTGCTGACGTTTTGGTTAGCAGCCGTAGCTCTTAACCACTATGCCACGAGGGTTTCCACTAACAGATTATGCTTTATTTTTTTTCCAAAACTACCTCTACAAGGATTATTGTTCATGTTTCTTTTGTTTCAATTTTCCTAACTTCTTGAAAGAATTAATGCCAATAATATTAAATTATTTAATGTATTGTCTTTCTGGTTTGCAGTTACAATATTTGTAGCACTATTCAAAATCTTCACCAAACAAAAACTGTACCTGTTGTCTTTTAGTCAATTCTGACTCATAGTGACCCTACTATAGGTAACAATACACTTACCTTCATTTGAGTAGCTGTAACTTCCCCTGTTTTCAGACACGTCATTTTCATTGAGACACCTGTTCTACAACCAGGGATTGACTTAAGCCATACATATCAGAGTACAAAGAAAGACACGGAACCAGTAGGAAATACAGATCAAGAGATTACAAATATACATTGCAGGGAATTGATTTAGGTGATTGTGGGGACTGGCTATGCAAGTCTGAAATCTGTAGGGCAGGCTGTCAGAAAGGGCAGGTGGAACTCTTGGGCATGAGCTGAAGCTGCTGTCCACACATGGAATTTCTTCTTCTTCAAGGAAGCCTCAGCTCTGCTTTTAAGGCCTTTTTCTGATTGAATTAGGCTCACTCAGATTACCTAAGATAATATTTTTTACTTAAACTTAACTGATTATGAACTTTAATCGTATCTACAAAATGTTTTTACAGTAAAACCTAGATTAGTGTTTGACGGAATAACTTGGGACCATATCTTAACGAAACTGACACATAAAACTTACCATCCCTACATGTAACACAAACCTAAACAAATTAGCACATTACATACACGACCATAGTGAGAGTACATGGTTATTTCATACTTTTGCTCTTTAAAAAGAAATAAATAGGCTGATAGTCTATTGTTGTGCATGTATTGTTTTCTATTTTGGCTGGAATGAGATGAAGAGCAAGTAATCTGTTTAGCCCTTTAGTGACCCAATTATTTTCTGCTTTGAATGTTTTGTTGATGCCATGTGTTTTCACTAATGGAAGGCATGCTGATTAAAGAACCATTTCAGAATTTTGTTATGATTTATGGATTTTGATACCCATTATCTGGGACCACATACGTCCCAGTGGTTGCTGGACACAGTAAACCCTACCAATACGAGTCAATGGTAACTTTTTAAAATTATTTCTATTTCTTGAGAATTCACAAAACATGAGGTAAAATATGAAGGCACCTGGCAATGAGTGCACATGCACATCCATTTTGTTCTATTCTCCTTCTTAAACCTTTTTATTATTTTTTATGAAAATTTTCAAAACATGGTGCAATGCACTCTTCTTTACTGCAAAGACTGTATTTAGAGCCCAAATAAATAATGCCAAGGGATTTTTTAACCTCAGGAAAATTACCACTACAATGTGTTCTTCATTACTGCAAGAACAGTACTTACAGCCTAAATAAATAAAGCCGAGAGATTTTTTTTGTCTCAGGAAAATTACCACTATAATGCATTCTCCATTACTGCAAATTCAGTTCAAATAAATAAAACTAAAGGAATTTGAATCTCAGAAATATTATCGCTGCTCTGTGTTCTTCGTTATAACAAAAGCAGTGTTAACAACTAAGAAGCAGAAGCAGCTGCCCTGGAATATTGCAGACCTGCTCACAGCAGGGCATCCCACGTGCTACACATGGAAGCAATGACTGGGCCCTAAGATTGAATTCAGGGTAAGAATGACTTATAGGAGTTTGAGCCTTTTGAAAAGTACCACTGTAATGCATTATTCCTTATTGCAAAGGCATTCCTTACTGTCACAACCTAGTAAAGCAGTACTGAAAGATTGCAGAACAAAGACTCAAAGCAGAGCATGGTGCCAGTAATACCTGGAAACAGTGAACAGCATAGGAAGAAATGACCACTACGACTGAATGAAGACTAGGAATATCTTATTCTTGGAATAAGTACATTCTCATGAGAACATAGTGATTGGGAAATATAGTCAAGAGGCTTATCTCACAGAAATAAAGACAAACCTGTTAAAAGTTTACAAAATTCATACACCTAGGAGACGTCAGCTAACGCAATGTTCATTCTACACAATAATGAGGCTCCAACTCAGGGCTCTTGAGTTTCAAGCACTTCAAAAGGCTCCCACCTTGAGGATTTGGGGCCTATGGCTTAAGGGGACTTCTAAGTCAATTGGCAAAATAATACTATTGTAAAAACATTCTGCATCCCACTTTGAAATGTGGTGTCTGGGGTCTTAAATGCTAACAAGCAGCCATCGAAGATACATCAATTGGTCTCAAACCACCTGGATCAAAGGAGAATGAAGAACACCAAGGTCACAAGACAACTATGAGCCCAAGAGACAGAAAGCGCCACATGAACCAGAGACTTACATCATCCTGAGACCAGAAGAACTAGATGGCGCCCAGCCACAACCGATGACTGCCCTGACAGGGAGCACAACAGAGAACCCCTGAGGGAGCAGGAGAACAGTGGGATGCAGACCCCAAATTCTCATAAAAAGACCAGACTTAATGGTCTGACTGAGACTAGAGGAATCCTGGTGGTCATGGTCCCCAAACCTTCTGTTGGCCCAGGACAGGAACCATTCCCAAAGACAACTCATCAGACATGGAAGGGACTGGACAATGGGTTGGAGAGAGATGCTGATGAAGAGTGAGCTACTTGTATCAGGTGGACACTTGAGACTGGGTTGGCATCTCCTATCTGGAGGGGAGATAGGAGGGTAGAGAGGGTTAGAAACTGGCAAAAATTGTCACAAAAGGAGAGACTGGAAGGGCTGACTCACTAGGAGAATAAGTGGGAGTATGGATTAAGGTGTATATAAGCTTACATGTGACAGACTGACTTGATTTGTAAACGTTCAGTTAAAGCTCAATAAAAATTATTTAAGAAAATAAAAAGGCCCCCACCTTGAGGCTAAATGCGTTTAAAACGGACTACCACCTTTTAAAAGAATTTCAAAGGCATAAAAATTGGTTGGGATGCCATATGTCCCACAAGTCACCAAGGAGTTAGATAATGTCCCCAAAATATACTGCAAAATGATTATGGTAATCTGCCCGTCATTGTATTATTATCATCAATTATAATTTTCATTCTTATTATTAAAGATAAGACTTACTATGTGCCAGGCACTATTCTAACTACTTTCCATGTATAAAAATGTTTGTTTTTCACAACACTATGAGCTACGTACTACTGGTATGATTATCATTGTTTTAAGAAACTAAGACAAAAAAGAAAAGTTCACATTTACACAACACCTGAAAATTTCAAATCCAGGCTATGTGACTCTATAACCCATGCTGTTAGTACCTGTACAATATTGTTTCTGTGTATTATTTTAAAGCCAATTGAA
Organism: Elephas maximus indicus; assembly: GCF_024166365.1. Lineage (NCBI taxonomy): Eukaryota > Metazoa > Chordata > Mammalia > Proboscidea > Elephantidae > Elephas > Elephas maximus. Next base: position 135,360,808 of record NC_064822.1, on the reverse strand, counting down.
CTCATTTTTCATTAAGATACATGTCTGATGGTCTACCTTATCAACAGTATTTATTTCTGATCCAACAATTTGTTTAAATTTTCTCATGCTAGCACACCACTTTAATCTCCCAATTCTAATTGCTCATCCATCAAATAATGATCCATTCCTAACATCCATGTTATAAGGATACTTCAAGATAATAATAAAAAGGTTTAAGAAAAAAACTTTTATTTATATGCAACAATTCTTCTAGATCAGAGGTCAAAAAAGTAGTAGCATTCAGGCCACGAGCTATTTTGGTGAGGCAAAATATTGTTGACTAGTGTTTTGAAAATGTAAAACTGATTTTCGAGGCTGGAGGTAAACAACGAACCAGCAGCAGGGTGAGGAGTCTGCTTTTCAATTTTCTAATTAAGGCCAAGTTTTAACTGAGTGATGGCTTCATTCTTTGGGCCTAGGATCTCCAGAGTGCCACCCAGGTCACGTTTATCACCCGCCATACCCATGCAGGCATTTGAGTGTCAACCTCCGATCTACACTCACATTATAAATTTGATCCAAATTCAGCAATTCAATTAAATTGTAGTCTCCTGTCCTAAAAATAAAAGTATAAGTAGTAAGTTGTTCAAATAATCTGAGCTAGTTTTTTCCTAAGAGACATATTATCAAATTAATTTAACTTCAAGATTTTTGACTGGCAGAATAGTGTCATTTAATTATTCTAATCAGCTTTGCATTTCAATTGAGTCTGACTGTGGAAACAAACCAAACCAAAAAAACAAACTCATTGCCGTCAAGTCAATTCCAATATAGCGACCCTATAGGACACAGTAGAACTGCCCCACAGGATTTCCAAGGAGCACCTGGTGGATTCAAACTGCCGACATTTTGGTTAGCAGCCATCTCTCTTAACCACTACACCACCAGGGTTTCCATGGAAACAAAGGTATGATTAAAAAAAAAAGCTATTTCACTGTCCCCCACGTTTCTGTCAGTTTGCCCTACTGTGGGGGTTTGTGTGTTGCTGTGATGCTGGAAGCTATGCCACCGGTATTTAGATATGAGCAGGGTCACCCACTGAGGACAGGTTTCAGCTAAGCTTCTAGACTAAGAAAGACTAGGAAGGAGGATCTGGCAGTCTACTTCTGAAAAGAATTAGCCGGTGAAAACCTTATGAATAGCAGTAGAACATTGTCCGATGTAGTGCCAGAAGATGAGCCCTCCAGGTTGAAGGCACTCAGACGATTGGGAAAGAGCTGCCTCCTCAAAGTAGAGTCAGCCTTAATGACGTGGATGGAGTCAAGCTTTTGGGACCTTCATTTGCTGATGTGGCATGACTCAACAAGAGAAAAAACAGCTGCAAACATCCATTAATAATCGGAAGCTGGAATGTACGAATCTAGGAAAATTGGAAATCATCAAAAATGAAATGGAACACATAAACATTGATATCCCAGGCATTAGGGAGCTGAAATCGATTGGTATTTGGCCATTTTGAGTTAGACAATCATATGATCTACTATGCCAGGAACGACAAGTCGAAGAGGAATGGCACTGCATTCATCATCAGAAAGAACATTTCAAGATCTATCCTGAAGTACAGTGCTATCAGCGATAAGAGAATATCCATATGCTCAAGGAAGTGCAGTTAATACGACTATTATTCAAATTTATGCACCAACCATTAAGGCCAAAAATGAAGATGCTGAAGATTTTTATCAACTTCTGCAGTCTGAAATTGATCAAACATGCAATCAGGATGTATTGATGACTACTGGTGTTTGGAATGCAAAAGCTGGAATAAAGAAAGATCAGTAGTTGAAAAATATGACCTTGGTGATAGAAACAATGCTAGAGATTGCATGATAGAATTTTGCAAGACCAATGACTTCATTGCAAATACCTTTTTTCACCAATGTAAGTGGTGACTATACAACGGACCTCGCCAAATGGAATCCACAGGAATCAAATTGACTGCATCTGTGGAGGAATGATGGCAAACTCAATACCACCAGTCAGAACAAGACCAAGGGCTGACTGGTAACTGACTGTCAATTACTTGTATGAAAGTTCAAGCTGAAACTAAAAATTAGAAAGAGTCCCTAAGAGCTGAAGTATGAACTTGCATATATCCTACCTGAATTTAGAGAACATCTCAAGAATAGATTTGACACATCAAACGCTAATGACTGAAGACCAGACAAGTTGTGGAATGGCCTCAAGGACATCACACATGAAGAAAGCAAGAGGTCATTAAAAAGACGGGAAAGAAAGAAAGACCAAAGCAGATGTCGAAAGAGACCCGAAACTTGCTCTAGAATATCGAGCTGCTAAAGCAAAAGAAAGAAATGACCAAGTAAAAGAACTGAATAGATTTCAAAGGGCGGCTTGAGAAGACAAAGTGAAGTATTGTAATGACATGTGCAAAAGAGCTGGAGATAGAAACCCAAACAGGAAGAACATGCTCAGCCTTTCCTAAGCTGAAAGAACTGAAGAAAAAAATTCAAGCCTTGAGTTGCAATAGTGAAGGATTCTATGGGGGAAAATATTAAACGATGCAGAGAGCAACAAAAGAAGATGTAAGGAATACCGAGACATTATGCCAAAAGGAATTGGTCGATGTTCAACCATTTCGAGAGGTAGCATATGATCAGGAACTAATGGTACCGAAGGAAGAAGTCCAAGCTGCACTGAGGGCATTGCAAAGAACAAGGCTGCAGGAATTGATGGAACATCAATTGAGATGTTTCAACAAACAAATGCAGTGCTGGAAGCGCTCACTCATCTATGCCAAGAATTTAGGAAGACAGCTACCTGGCCAACCAACTGGAAAAGATCCATATTTAGGCCTATTCCCAAGAAAGGTGATCCAATTGAATGCAGAAATTATCAAAAAATATCATTAATATCACACACAAGCAAAATTTGGCTCAAGATCATTCAAAAGTGGCTGCAGAAATATAATCACAGGAAACTGCCAGAAATTCAGGCTGGATTCAGAAGAGGACGTGGAACCAGGGATATCATTGCTGATGTCAGATGGATCCTGGCTGAAAGTAGAAAATACCAGAAAGATGCTTACCTATGTTTTATTGACTGTAAATAGATCAAGAGGCAGTTGTTTGAACAGAACAAGGGAATACTGCATGGTTTAAAGTCAGGAAAGGTGCACATTAGGGCTGTATCCTTTTGCCATACCTATTCAATCTGTATGCTGAGCAAATAATCTGAGAAGCTGGACTATATGAAGAAGAATGGGACATCAGGATTGGAAGAAGACTCATTAACAACCTGTGTTATGCAGATGACACAACCTCGCTTGCTAAAAGTGAAGATGACTTGAAGCACTTACTGATGAATATCAAAGACCACTGCCTTCAGTATGGGTTACAACTCCACATAAAGAAAACAAAAATCCTCACAACTGGACTAATGAGCAACATCATGATAAACAGAGAAAAGATTGAAGTTGTCAGGGATTTCATTTTACTTGGATCCATAATCAACAAACACCCATGGAAGCAGCAGTCAAGAAATCAAAAGGTGCATCGCATTGGGCCAATCTGCTGCAAAGAATCTCTAAGTGTTGAAAAGCAAAGATGTCACCTTGAAGAGCAAGGTGTGCCTGACCCAAGCCATGGTAATTTCAATGGCTTCATGTGCATGTGAAAGCTGTACAATGAATAGGGAAGACAAGACGGAAGAAGAATTGAAGGCTTTGAATTGTGTTGTAGGTGAAGAATATTGATTATACCATGGACTGCAAAAAGTAGGAACAAAGAAGTACAACCAGAATGCTCCTTAGAAGCAAGAATAGCGAGACTGTGTCTTACATACTTTGGACATGTTACCAGGAGGGATCAGTCCCTGGAGAAGGACATTATGCTTGGTAAAGTACAGGGTCAGCGGAAAATAGGAAGACTCTCAACAAGATGGATTGACACAGCGGCTGCAACAATGGGCTCGAGCATAACAACTATTGTGAGCATAGTGCAGAACTGGGCAGTGTTTCATTCTGTGGTACATAGGGTTTCTATGAGTTGGAACTGACTCGACGGCACATAACAACAACATTTCACTATAGACATGATTTTTCACTATTACCGGTAACATTCAATTTACTTTTCCTATATCTGAGGAAAATTTAAAACAAAACAAACTGGTTGCTGTTGAGTCAATTGTGGCACATGGCAACCCCATGTGTTATGGAGTAGAATTACTTCACAAAGTTTTCATGGCTATCATCATTATGGAAGTAAATCACCAGATCTTTCTTCCAGAGAGCCACTGAGTGGATTTGAGTCCACAATCTTTAGGTTAGTAGCCTATCACAAAACGTTTTCGCCATCCGAGGGTCATTTGAGGGAAATCATTAGTCCTGAAATTGCACATTTTTATCCTACTAACATACTCAGTAATATACACAAAATATTTAGGTAAATTTTAGTAAAAAGTATAAAGGGTTGCTAGATTAGCAAATACTACTCTAACTTTTTTTTTTTTAATATCTATGATCATGAGAAAGAACTCACCAACTTTCCTTTCTTTTAATATTTCTGTTGTAAAATACTGCAATTTCTTTTGTAAAGCACGCTGGATATTTTTTAAAACAGAAGTAATATATGTGCAGTCATTTTGATAGTTTTCCATTTGGCCTTTAATTTAGCTTCAATATACATAATGCCCTGATCAAAATAGTGTCTTATTATTGTTTTCTGATTATGATTCAGAATAATCAGCTGTTTGATAAATATCATTGCAAACACAAAATCATTCCTACTGTCTCCTGGCCCCTCCCACAGACAAACACACACGTATACATAATCTAGAAAAAGAGGGCTCATTTTTCAGTCAGATATGTTAATGCTGACTTAGATACCTCAGTGACATAGGAAATATGTTCATTTATCATGTCTACTGTAATAGTTAAAAGAGCGAGAGCCATGTTATGTTCTAAACCCTATTATTCCTTGATAATTGCACTCATGTCTATTCTCCAGGAATCTTGTAGTGATTATGAAGAGCATTATGAAGTGGAGATTAAAAGAATAATAGTACTTATAGTATAAAATTTGCATGATTTACAACATGACAAGTTTTTACATAAAATTCATATTTCTGATTTTTAATCTGCTCTAATGTTGTGTTAATATTATTTTTTATTAACATAATTTTGACATTTTCCTTCACTTTTGCATACAAAGAGAACTGCCTCTGTCTACTCAGAAGTCTCATAATGTACAGCTCTAAACCCTTTTGGTATCCTTCTTCTTGTAAAGTTTCTTAAATTGAATCATAGCTTTGAACTTTCTGGAAGAAAGTCTCCAGGCAAAATGAGAGAGGAAAATAGAGAAACATATTCGCTTTATTTATGACTTGTGAAAAGTACAGAATTCAAAATAAAACAAATAATTAGGTAGTATTCAAAGTAATGACAGTTCACAAGGGGAATACATGAAACTAGGAACCCAAAGACTTCGGTTCATGAAGACCTTTGTTCCTTAGAAATAATATTCCTATTGAACAGGAGTGCTAGAGTAAAATTAATTATATTAAATAAATAAGAGCTCTCTAAAATTCTAAAGAACTACATAAATACATTGTTTAATTATTCAAATCAACATTAAGGAATTTTTAAAATATTTCTTCTTGATAATTCAAAAAACGTGTATTATACTATGTTTGGAAACCCTGGTGGTGTAGTAGTTAAGAGCTGAGGCTCCTAACCAAAAGGTCGGCAGTTCAAATCCACCAGGCACTCCTTGGAAACCCTGTGGGGCAGTTCTACTCTGTCCTATAGTGTTGCTATGAGTTGGAATCGATTCGACGGCAATGGGTTTGGTTACGGGTTATACTATGTTTAGGCAAAACACTGGGTCAGTTGTTTGAGGAATCCAAGATGAACAAAATGTCACACTTTCCACAACTGGTGGAAAGACACCATGTACAGAATCAACACTAAAGCAGAATTAATTAAATGGATTGTTAAAGGAAAAGTTTGAGGAAGAATAGCCAAGCAGTAACCAGTTGCTGTAATTAGATTCTAACTCACGTTGATCTCTTGCGTGTCAGAGCAGAACGGTCCTCCATAGGGTTTTCAATTGTTGATTTTTCAGAAGAAGCTAACCAGGCCTTTCTTGCAAGGTGAACCTTCAACCATTTAGTAGCATCTGAGCACGTGAACCATTTCCACCACCCAGGAAGAACTGAAGTTAACACAGAAGGGAAAGCATATAAGGAATTATACGCAGACCATAGTACCAGTGACGGTCTCACGAAGAAGACACTTTTTAGGGTGTAGCATTACAAATTCCTTTACTATAATGTCAAATATTTTAAGAGACAAGAAGGGACTATTTATTTATTTTAAAGTAACACATAGATACTAAGATGAAGAGATTGAATAATAATATGAATATGTAAATAACTGTAAGGAATTGGTTATTTTACCCTCCTTAAAAACTAACAAGTTAGCTTGCCCCAGTTTCAAGGACGTAGACAGGAAATATCAGAATTGTGAGACAAAGACAAAATATTACTCAAGGCACAGCAGAGAGCATGAGCTTCCTTTTCACATTGGCTCCCCTTGCCTCACCCCCGATTCCCATGAGGGTGATGGAGAGCAGCCCAAGTTTATGCTGCACACCCCAAACGTAAGTTTCACAGCTGAGGAACACTGAGCTCAGGAAGCCCCCAGTCTTACAAAGGAGCTGCTAGTCAAACTACCCAAGCTTTGCCCTATAGGAAGACATTATCTTTATTTTCCTGAACAGCAAATAAATCTTACCTTGCCCCAGAGGGAGACACTACCTCTATAAACCAAGGCTGCTCACTATACAAACATCCTTGAGAAGATAGTCGAGAACAAAAGACAAAAGCTATCACAAGATGTGCTGAAATTCAAAAGACACATTGAAAATTCTATCAATCTATCTATCAATCTATCAATCAATCAATCTATCTATCTATCTTTTATCCATCTATCCATCTGTCATCTATCTATCATCTATCTACCTACCTACCTATGAATCAGTCTATCTATATCCCAATTATACACAGACACACAAATATGTATACATTGCATATATATTACATATAATAAAGCAATATAAGCAATAAACTCAGATGCAGGAGAAAATTGACAAACATTACCTGCTCTCCCATTTTCTGTTAAAGGCTTATTCTTAATACAAAGCTAGGAAGATTGCTTTTGATAAATATTCTGCATAATGGCTTTCCTTTTTATTTTAACACTAAATTTGTTGGTGTTTGTTCTTTTATATTCAGTGTTTTTCTTATTGGACCCAATCCCACTAATATGCAAATATTGGCAACCTAGGTTCTTACAGTCAAATCCAATAAAATGGAAGTGTGATTTAATTAATGTATGCCTATTTGTATCTGTATATATGTGCACACATGTGCATGTGTGTGTGTACATCCATGTACCCAATTAAATTTGCAGGAAGAGAAGGCAATAATGAAAGAAGCTTTGGCACCAGGAAAATCAGAATTCATCCTCTTTTCTTTGTGGAAAACAGGACCTGACTTTGTAAAGGCAGCATTCCCTTCTTAGAAGTGAGATATTAGATATCTGTAAAGCTAAGCTTTGTTCAGGTTGTTCTTACTATATGTCTCACCCTTCTTAGGCACCTAGTCTCAGGATCTATCTAAGAGATCAAAGAGAGGGCCTTAGGAAAAGTATATCCATATCCATGATCCACAGATCTCACAGAATAAGCAACTCTGAATGCCCAAAGCTGCATAGGAAATTTTTAAAGAAACTGACTGCGACTAAAGAAAACTCTCCTACAGTGGCAAAAAAAAAAAAAGCTTTTAATCTCATTCAAAAAAAGTTGTAGAGTTAGGCATTCCACAGTGGAATGGTGGTTCAATAATAACATTTGGATTCCAGACTTTTCCATCTTTCGACTCTTTCTCAGTACACATGCCTTCGTCCTAATGCTTACTGCCTCATGGTTGCAGGATGTTGCTTCACAACATAGTCATCCTAGAAAAGAAGAAACAATGTGGAAAACACATACTAGAAAAGATGAGGTTTTCCCAGAAACCATCAGCCGCTGTCACTTCAGCCACAACTGTGGAACAATATCATCATTCTCCGTAAAGGAGTCTTAGCTATCACAGTTCTACCTCATGAAATTGAGCTTTTATTGTAAGAAAAAACGGAAACATATTTTACATAACCAACTAGCAATGTCTGCTGCAGCATGTTTCCTGAACCTGGGATAGGGATTTCTCCTAAGACAGGTGAACAACTGGTTACCATTTGAGAATGCAGAGTGGTTTGAGTAATTTGGGGACTAAATGAGGAAGTGAAAACTCTGTCTCTCTCTTGCTTTGGGCTGGAAAGAACCAAGTGGACCACCTTGTCTTCCCTCTTCCCAGAATTTCTATCCACATGCTCTGTTCTCATACCTTAGATGAATTACTTATGCCTGCCTTAAGCAAATCTCTTCACTTTTGCACTAGATCCCATTCCTTCTCATCTTTCCAACATTTTACTTCAGTAATTTCTTTCCTCTCTCTACAATATCTTTTTTTTGGGGGGGGGGCTTTCTCCTGGATTATTTATATGTTTTATTCATTACATGAGTAAGTAAGTACGTAAATAAATAATGAAAGCCTTTGCTCTAGTACAATTTTCTACCAGGTGCTGGAAACCCTGGTGATGTAGTGGCTAAGAGCTGCGGCTGTTAATCAAAAGATGAGCAGTTTGAATTCACCAGGTGCTCCTTGGAAACTCTATGAGGCAGTTCTACTCCGTCCTATACGGTGGCTATGAGTCAGCATCGACTCAACCTTAACAGGCTTTTTTTTTTTTTTTTTTTACTGTTCCATTGCTTTCTGTCCCTTTGGGGTGGGGGGAACCTCCTCAAAAGACTTGTCTATGCTAACTATTCCCAATTTGCCTTATCTTTCCTGTTTTCTCTTCAATCCAATCCAATGAAGCTTTCATTCTCAAAACTCTAAAAAATAAAAATAATAAAAAAAAAAAAACCTGTTCTTATCAATATCCACAATGACTTCCATGCTACTAAATTACTGGAAAATTCCTAGTTCCATCTTCAGCTATCAGTGACATTTGACACAATTGCTCACTCCCACATCCTTGATATACTTTCTTTTGATACACTTTGATATTTGGTATACTTGGTTTTTAGGACACTACACTCCTGGATTTCTTCTCACCACACCTCTCCATCTCATCTTTTTTGATGGTTCTTACTTTGCACCTGGACTTCTTAATAATGAAATGTCCCATGGCTCAACTCTTGGTCCTCTAATCTTCTCTATTATACTGATTTCTCTGGTGATCTCATCTATTCTTACGGCTGTAAATATCATCTATATGCCGAGTCTTTTAAAATGCATGTATTCAGACTGCATAATCTCCAAATGCCAGACTCATGTATCCAACTACTTTCTGGATATTTCCACTTGATAACTAATACACATCTCAAACTCATGAATTCCAACGTGAACTCCTAATCTTCTCCCAAAATGTGCTCCACTTACAGCCTTTGATATTACGGATGCTATCAAACTTTTTCTTCTATTTTCTCATGCCAAAAAAATTGACTTTGAATCCTCTCCTTTTCTATTACCTTACGTTGTATTGATCGGAAAGTCTGATGGGCTTTACCTTCAAAATATATTGGGAATCTGGTCACACCTCAAAGCTTTGCTGAGCTATCATCTCTTGCCCTAAATACTCAAACAGTCTTCTGCTGGTCTCCGTTCTGTCCAAAGCAATAAATAGAGTGCTTCTTTTAAAAGGTAGGTTGGATGAGATCAAAATTTAACAATAAGTTCTCATATCACTTGGGGTAGAAGTCCTTATAATCTTTCAGTGCCCCACACAGTTGGGATTTTGCCTCAATTTTTCCCATCTCCTCCCTCCATGTTGTCTTGCTTGCTGTTTCTTGAACTTGTCAAGCCCTCACCTGCCTTAAGTTCTTTGCCCTGGCTATTCTATCTCCCTCAAATACTTTTTCCTTAGTTATCTTCATGGCTAACTCTTTCACTTCCTTTAAGCCTTTGGTCCAATGTTACCTTCTTGATAAAGTTTATCCTGACTATCATATTTAAAATAAACCTTCACCTCACCCCTAGCACTTACAACTCCTAATTCTGCTCTTTTTTTTTTTTTCTTTTCATACCACCTATCACCCTCTGGTGGTGTAATGGTTAAGAGCTTGGCCGCTAAAAGGTCAGCAATTCAAATCCACCAGCTGCTCCTTGGAAACCCTATGGGCAATTCTACTCTGTCCTCACAGGGTTGCTATGAGTTGAGATTGACTCGACAGCAATGGGGTTGGTTTATCACCCTCTGGAGCTCTGGTGGCACAGTGGCTAAGACCTTGGCTGCTAACCAAAATGTTGGAAGTTTGAAACCAATAGCTGCTCCTTGGACACCCTGTGGGGCAGTTCTTTTCTGTCCTAAAGGGTCTCTATGAATCAGAATCAACTCAATGACAATGGGTTTGGGTTTTTTATCACCCTCTGACCTACCGTGAAATTTACTGAATTTATTATTTTCATGATTGTTATATGTAATCTACCAACTGAATATAAACTCCAAGCTTTTTCAAGGTTTGCTTTTGTGTACCTAGGGACAAGAGCTTGGCACTTTCTAGATATTCTGTTTTTTGGATGGCATTGAGTTTGGAAACTGAAGTCCAATGACATTAAGCAATGACCTGAATTATAGTTTCAGCTCTTGCACTAAATATCTGTGAGATCTTAAAGAGCCATCTACCTTCACTGGACTTTCATCTGTGAGGTGAAATTTAGTGGTTTCAAGCCTGGGAGTCAGTATATATATGTCCCAATTCTGAGAAGTGAGTTGGTCACTCTAAGCCTCATTTTCTGCATTAGAAAAATTGAGATAATAATCATTCTTGCCTTTTCAGGTTATTATGCCAGTAAATTTGTCAGCATTAAGTGTGACCTACAGTAAGAAGTCAACAAACATTAACTATTATTTTGATTATTATGAAGAGTGTTGTTCTATACCTGTGCTGCCCAATACAGTAGCCACTAATCACATGTGACTACTTAAATTTAAATTTTAATTGATTAACATTCAATAAAATAAAGAAAAAAAAACTAGTTCCCCAATTACACTAGCCACACTTTAAATGTTAATTAGCCACACACGCGTAGCTAGTGGCTACTACAGGCATACCTTGTTTTATTTCGCTTCGCTTTATTGCACTTTGCAGACATTGCATTTTTAACAAATTGAAGGTTCGTAGCAACCCTGTGTCCAGCAAGTCTATCAGTGCCATTTTGCCAATGGCATGTTCTCACTTCATGTCCCTGTGTTACAGTTTGGTAATTCTCGAAATATCTCAAACTTTTTCTTTATTATATGTTACGGTGATCAAACTTTTTCTTTATTATTATATCTGTTATGCTGATCTGTGATCAGTGAGCTTTGTTATTGTAATTGTTTTGGGGGACCACAAACCATGCCTATATAAGATAGCAAACTTAATAAATGTGTGTGTTCTTACTGCTCCACCAACCAGCTGTTGCCTTGTTTCTCTCCCTCTCTTTGAGCCTCCCTATTCCCTGAAAAAAGACAATATTGAAATCAGGCAAATTAATAACCCTGAAATGGCTTCTAAGTGTAAAGAAAAGTCGCACGTCTCTCACCTTAAACAATTAAGCTTAGTGAAGAAGGTATGTTGAAAATTGAGACAGGCTGAAAGCTAGGACTGTTGCACCAGTTAGCCAAGTTGTGAATGGAGAGAAAATGTTCCTGAAGGAAATTAAAAGTACTATTCCAGTGAACACATGAATGATAAGAAAGAAAAATAGCCTTACTTCTGGTATCAAGAAAATTTTAGGGTCTGGATAGAAGATCAAACCAGCCACAACATTCCCTTAAGCCAAATCGTGATCCAGAGCAAGTCCCTAACTCTCTTCAAACCTGTGAGGGCTGAGATAGGTTAGGAAGCTGTAGAAACAAAGTCTGAAGCTAGCAGAGGCTGGTTCATGAGGTTTAAGGAAGGAAGCCGTCTCCATAACCTAAAAATCCAAGGTGAGGCAGCAAGTGCTGATGTAGAAGCTGCAGCAAGTTATCCAGAAGATCCAGCTGAGATAACGGATGAAGGGGGCTACAGTAACAACAGGTTTTCAGTGCGGATGAAACATCCTTATATTGGGAGAAGATAACCATCTAGGACTTTCGTATCCAGAGAGAAGTCAATGCCTGGCTTCAAACTTCGAAGAGCAGGCTGACTCTTGTTAGGGGCTACTGCAGCTGGTGACTTTAAGCTGAAGTCAGTGTTCATTTACCATTCAGAAAATCCTAGGGCCCTGGAACCTAGGGCCCTTAAGTTATGCTAAATCTACTCTGCCTGAGCTTTATAAATGGAACAACATAGCCTGAATGATGGCACATCTGTTCACAACATGGTTTGCTGAATATTTTAAGCCCTCTGTTGAGACCTACTGCTCAGAAAAAAAAAAAAAAGGTTCCTTTCAAAATATTACTTCTCAATGACAATGCATCTGGTCAGCCAGGAATTCTGATGGAGATGTACGAGGAGATTAATATTATTTTCATGCTTCCTAACAGAACATCCTTTCTGCAGCCCATGGGTCAAAGAGTAATTTTGACTTTTAAGGCTTATTATTTAAGAAATATATTTCATATGGTTATCTGCTTAAGATAGTGATTCCTCTGATGGACCTGTGCAAAGTAAGTTGAAAACCTTCTGGGAAAGACTCACCATTCTAGACGTCACTAAGAACATTCATGATTTATTGGAGGAGCTCAAAATACAATTATTAACAAGCCTTTGAAAGAAATTGATTCCAACCCTGATGGATGACTTTGAGGGGTTCAAGACATCAGTGGAGGAAGTAGCCACAAATGTGGTGGAAAAGCAAGAGAACTAGAATTAGAAATGGAGCCTGAAGATGTGACTGAATTGCTGCAATCTCATGATAAAACTCAAGAGGCCATTGTTTGGACAGAACAAGGGGACACTGAAAGGTTTAAAGTCAGAAAAGGTGTGTGTCATTGTTGTATCCTTTCACCATACCTATTCAATCTGTATGCTGAGCAAATAATCTGAGAAGCTGGACTATATGAAGAAGAATGGGGCATCAGGGTTGGAGGAAGACTCCTTAACAACCTGCATTATGCAGATGACACAACCTTGTTTGCTGAAAGTGAAGAGGACTTGAAGCACTTACTGATGAAGATCAAAGACCACAGCCTTCACTATGGATTTCACTTCAACATAAAGAAAACAAAAATCCTCACAACTGGACCAATGAGCAACATCATGATAAACAAAGATTGAAGTTGTCAAGGATTTCATTTTACTTGGATCCACAATCAACACCCATGGAAGCAGCAGTCAGGAAATCAAAAGATGTGCTGCATTGGACAAATCTGCTACAAAGGCTCTCTTCAAAGTGTTGAAAAGCAAAGCTGGCACCTTGAAGATTAAGGTGTGCCTGACCCAAGCCATGGTATTTTCAATGGCCTCATATGCATGTGAAAGCTGGACAGTGAATAAGGAAGACTGAAGAAGAATTGAAGCCTTTGAATTGCGGTGTAGGAGAAGAATATTGAATATGCCGTGGACCGCCAAAAGAATGAACAAATCTGTCTTGGGAGAAGTACAACCAGAATGCTCCTAGAAGCAAGGATGGCGAGACTGCATCTTACATACTTTGGACATGTTGTCAGGAGGGATCAGTCCCTGGAGAAGGACATCATGCTTGGTAAAGTACAGGGTCAGAGAAAAAGAAGAAGACCCTCAATGAGATGGATTGATACAGTGGCTGCAATAATGGGCTCAAGGATAACAATGATTGTAAGGATGGCACAGGACCAGGCAGTGTTTTTTTCTGTTGTGCACAGGGTCATTATGAGTTAAAATTGACTCAATGGTACCTATCAACAACAACAACAGTAGGTGCATATTGGAACCCTGGTTGCACAGTGATTAAGAGCTATGGCTGCTAACCAAAAGGTCAGCAGTTTGAATCCACCAGCCACTCCTTGGAAACTCTATGGGGCAGTTCTACTCTGTCCTTTAGGGTTGCTATGAGTCGGTTTCAACTGAATGGCTTTTTTTTTTTTTTTGGTGTATGTTAGAAAATTGGAACAAATAGCTTGTTTAGCAACTCCTAGCCTTTTCCAACTAGATGCTTGTAAAATCCACAGGCATGACAATCAAAATATCTCCAGACATTGGCAAATATCTCTAGGGGATGGAGACAAAAACTGCTCCAGTAAAATTGTTCTGGTAATGTTCTCCCCAATTTCTTGTGCTGTGAACTATCAGTCTTTAAGTGTTCTTCCTGTCTTCCTGTTAAGCTATTAAATGGGTGCTTCCTTTCATGTATTATTTTCTATTAATGTATTTAAAAGTGTCCTTTCAAATAATTTAATTTTTTTTTTTCACTTAAATCCTCATTCTGACTGGTGCCCTAGGAATCTATGTCAATTCAAGATCCTTGTTATAAGAATGATGTAAAAACCAATCTGTTTATGTTAACCCACTGGAAGAAAACCTTTGATTAAATGAGAATTAAAGCACTAAGTACTTAGAGTTATTTTTTAAAGAGTGCTCTAGGACGTATTTTACTTTGTAAAGAGACTACCCTCTCCAATGACAATGAATTAACATAAAATGTTTTGGTTGTAGATATCTGTCCTCTTTGTCCGTTATTTTCCAGCCTGACCTACTCTACTTTCCCCCAAAATCTAGTATTAAATATGAGCACAGTCTAGCCTACCCCCATGTGAGACAATATGAGTCTAACCTGAAATTGCTTCAGTATCTCGTGGCCTGGCTATGGAGTGTATGTTGGTAAAAAGTAGAATACTCAGTTTATAAATCGCACCAATACACAGCCTTACTGTCTATCCCTTACTGCATGACCTGGTGGCATTATTCAGTTGTAGAATTCTCATCTTTCATGCAGCAGACCAGTTCCGTAGTCTCCACCCACCTGTCAGTAGAGGCTTGCTTGTTGATATGATGCTGAACAGGTTTGAACAGAGCTTCTAGACTAAGATGGCCAGGGAGAAAAGTCCAATGATCTATTTCTAAAAATCAGCCAGTGAGTAGCCTATGGATCGTAACGGTCTGATCTGCAACCAATCATGGGAATGAAGCAAGGCCACACAGCATTTTCTTACATTGTGCATGGGGCTTCTGTGAGGCAGGGGCTGACTCAACAGCAGCTAACAACTGTGTGACCATTTATTTTGAAAGGCTGAGTTTAGATCCTTGATATATACTTCACCTCAGCCTAGAGAGTTAGATAATCTTTACACAAATATTTGATTTCTGCATGCTTCTTTTACTGTAAGAGTTTCGTGATAGTCTGCATTAACTATCATGGGTCACCACAAATTAACTGCTAGTGTCCTCGACTCTACATCCTCAGAAAAGAACTTAGATAACAATTCTAACCAGACTATGGTTAGAGTTTTGTATCTTTCTTTGAATGGTAGGTCTTTGGACCACTACTCCAATGGATCTACTCTTCTCCTGCCCTTAGATTTTCTTTGCCCCATTTAACTAGGAATAAATTCCTCTAGCCCATCTGGAGTTCACTCATAATCAGGGCCAAATAGGATTTGCTTTTGTACTCCATCTTAGGACCTGATACATACAAAATTGATACATCTTAAATAAAAAAATGCCTGTAAAGCCCCGAGACAAAAACACATAGCTTCCTTTTAAACACCGTCTAAAAAAGAGAGACATAAAATAAAACAACAGAATTATAAACATCAGCCATCCAGAAACCCCAAGAATTATGCCAGGGATCATTACTTTCTACTCTAGGGAGGTTCATGATTAGTATATGGAAGATTTTACAGAAGGAAAAGTGAATTATTTCCAATGCCTCCCCAGTATCCTTACCGCATCCCCTTTCTCATTGGGCCTGACTTCAGTTTGGGCAACCATGTAGTTCTGTGAAGACCGACTCCATGACCTGCTTCAGTGGTGAATACACAACTTCAGCTAAGCCAGGTACAGTGATTGGTTCCGGGTGAGGAAGAAACCCTTCTAGTCCTGTTAAAGTAAATCTTAGGACTTTTGTGACATTTGGGAAAGAAGTCATTCCTTCTCTCCTACTGACAAGAATAAGGAAAGATGCAGTCCTAGATGCTACTCACTGCCATCTTAGCATCACAAGGGGAGCCTCCCTTAGGATGAAACCCATTCTATAAAGGCAGAATCTTGACAGGAGAACAGAGCTCAGGTATACATAAACTTTTTTCAGTTATTCGAACCAATAAAGTATTTATAGTTAAACCATATGAAAATGCTGATATTTGACCATACTTGATCATAAAAAAGGCAAGTTGATGTTGATCAACGTATTATATTACTTAACCCAGAATTTCTGTGACAAGCTAATAAGACGGACCTAACTGAAAGTATGGGCACATAAACTTCTATGCCATTGAAGATTTTTAACATTTTAAACAGGTTATTTGCAGTAGATTGCTTAATGCAATGTGTCATTTGGTTTCTTGAGTGCTGCTTCCGTGGGCAGTGATTGTGGATCCAAGTAAAATGAAATCCTTCACAATTTCAATATTTTCTTCACTTATCATGAGGTTGCTTATTGGTCCAATTGTGAGGATTTTTGTTTTCTTTATGTTAAGATGTAATCCAGCTGTAGTCTTTGAAGACTGTAGTCTTTGATCTTCATTAGTAAGTGCTTCAAATCCTCTTGGCATTCAACAAGCAAAGTTGTGTCATTTGCATATCACAGGTTGTTAATGAGTCTTTCACCAATCCTGATGCCACATTCTTCTTCATATAGTTCAGCTTCTCTGATTATTTGCTCAGTGCAGTTTAAATAAGTATGGTGAAAGAACACAACCCTGATGCACACTTTTCTGATTTTAAACCATGCAGTATCCCCTTGTTATGTTCAAAAGACTGCCTCCCGGTATATGTATGGGTTCTGCATGAGCACAATTAAGTTTCTGGAATTGCCATTCTTCATAACATTATCCATAATTTGTTATGATTCACACAGCCAAATGCCTTTGCATAGTCAATAAAACACAGGTAAACGTCTTTCTGGTACTGTCTGCTTTCAGCCAAAGTACATTTGACATCAGTAATGATATCCCTTGTTCCATGTCCTCTTCTGAATTGGCTCGGATTTCTGGCAGTTCCCTGCAGATGTACTGCTGCAATCGTTTTTAAATGATCGTCAGCAAAATTTTACTTATGTGTGATATTGATATTTTTTGATACGTTTCCTCATTCTGTTGGATCACCTTTCTTTGGAATGAGCACAAATATGGATCTCTTTCAGGCCAGTTGGCCAGCTTAGCTGTCTTCCAATTTTCTTGGCATAGGCAAGTGCACATCTTCAGCACTGCATCCGTCTGTTGAAACATCTTAATCAGTATTCCATCAATTCCTGGAGCCTTGTTTTTCACTAATCCCTTCAGTGCAGCTTGGATTTCTTATTTCAGTATCCTTGGTTCTTGATCATATGCTACCTTCTGAAATGGTTGAATGTCAACCAATTCTGCATTCCTTCCACCTTCTTTTGATGCTTCCCCCTTTGTTCAGTGATTAAAGATTGCATAATTGTTTCTGAATTTGGATACAGAGACATAAAGAAAATTACGGATAAATGTTCTTATATAAACTTCAATCTCTCTCTTTATATCTGGTGGTTCACGTCTTTCATTAATGCATTTTATTAAAGAGATGTTTAGTAATCTTCTCCCATATATCATGTATCATAAGAGATACGGTATAGAGAGCTAACAAAATGAACAGAATTCCTGGCTAAAGTCATTTATTTCCTAGGGGAGTATTATATCAAGCAAAGAAACACATCGATTAATTCGTTGATCCATTAATAAAAATTGTATGTAATAATTCACTCTCCTCTACTTGAAGAAGCTCTGTGTCACCTGGCTCTAATTCAACAACCTCAGGATAGATATACCCCAAAGGCGAACTAATCAATGAACCCATGTCCTTATCCACAATGATTATTTATGGATGGGCACTTGATCCAAACTCACAAGATCACAGTCTTTGCCAAGACATTGCTGGAGCTAGTCATGAGAAAGTGCTGACTTTTCTCAGGATCTTTAGCTGCAATGAGGATATATGCCTTGATCGGGTTGTAGCCATTTTGACATAAGACACGTGGAGATCTTACAGGAGAGTAAAGTCACTGAAAATTAAAGTAGCAAGAGATACAAAGAGAATAGAGAACAGCCTCAATTTTTTTTAATTTTTATTAGTTTCTCCTTCATTTGTCCCTGACAAAAATTTATTCCTGGACTATTAAATTATGTGAGACAATTAATTTTCTATCTTTTTTTTCCGAGCTGGATATATTTTGGTTTATGTTATTGGAAGCAAAACTGTTGGTAACTGCAGATTTTGGGAAGTCTCAGGACTACCCTCACCTCTGACGCAATCTTCAAAGCTTGAGGATACCCAAGTCATCCTTGAGTTCAATAATTTGTTAAAATGACTCACCCAGAGCTCACTAAAAGCTGTTATACTCAAAGGTATACTTCATTACAGTGAATGGACACAGATTAAAATTAGCCAAGGGAGGAGGTGAATGGGACAGAATTCAAGAGAGTTCCTCATGCAAAGCTTCCAGTTACCTTTCCCAGCGGAGTCACCGACAGTTCTAACATCTTCTGGTAATGATGTGTGACAACAATCATGGCTCACTAAAGCCTTGATGTCCAGACTTTTATTGGCACTTAGTCACGTAGACAGGGTTGGCGACCCATATGTCTGGCCTTGTCTCCAGCCCTCCAGAGGCTGAGCTGATACTGAATGGTCCAAGACCCCACCAAAAATCATATTGTTATACTATCTGATATAGTCGCAGGACACTCTTATCATGCAGGACATTTAAGTGCACAGCACTTACCTCCCAGAAGGGCGAAAGCCAGATCTCTCATGGGGTAAGGTTAATTATTTACTACACTATAACATGCTCCTTTCTTCATTTGTTGTTCTGCATAACATCCTTCAAAATGCCTGTCTCTTCTAGGAAATCTTTATATTTCAATAGCATCATATGTTTAAGTATATCATTGAATGTCTTAAGTTGCATTGCAGTTATCTTTCTTATTTATTTTATGCTTTATTGGAACTTGAGCTCCTTGAAGGACATAAACTCTTATGGTATATTCCTGGTACAGAGCAAATGCTAATGTTTATCAAAGAAATTAATAATTACTCTAAATATAGAATATATGATTGCTGGCAGATAAATTGGCTTAACATACCATGAACTGAAGCATTTATACTGAAATTTAATAAGGAAATAAAGGGAAACTTACCTTTGCTGAATAACAAAAGAAAAGAAACATTTATTCTATAATAATAAATCTTCAAATGTGTTGTTTTTTTGCAATCTGCAAATCCCTCGAATACATACTTTTCCCATTAGATCTTCACAACAACCTTGTGAAATAATCCAGGTTAATATCTTCATTTTGTAGAATCAGAAACCGAGGCTTAGAGAGATCAGATGACTTATTCAAAGAAATAGCTTTAGTAAGGAGCAGATCCAGGACTAGAGACCAAATACATTATGTATGTATAAAATATCTTTAATAGTTTAAAACTATGTTAGCAATTTTGATTCCTGCTTCTGTAGCTTATATGCCCAGTAACAATCTGTGATGAATTATAATTTCCCCAAACATGTAACGTGTAACAGGGTCTTCTCAGCCAGGGTGTTTCAGAGACTTGGTTTTAATTGCTATGTAAAGCCCTCTTCCCCCACATTTGTGATATTTAGCCTTATCCCCTGACATGGACCCCTGTGGTGCAATAGTAAGAGCTTGGCTGTTAACCAAATGTTGGTGTTTCAAACTCACTCACTGGTGCAGCAGGGGAAAAACTTGGCAATCTGCTTCCATAAAAATTGCAGCCTAGAAACCCTAGAAACCCTGACAGTTCTACTCTGTCACATGGGGTTACTATGAGTCTAAATCAACTCGATAGCACATAACAACAGCAACCTGATTTACAGGGATTATAAAGTTCCTGTAGAAATTACCTTAGTCTTGCCCACAAAGCTTACATACAGATAAGTCATTTAGGCAGAATCAGAAGATGTTCTAATAGAGATCAGAGACCACAGGAACATTGAAAGAGAGAGGAAAAAAAAAAAAATGAAAAGAAATAGTGTCCCATAATGTACTTGAAGCAAAAAAAAAAAGAGAGAGAGGAAAATAACTGTTTTTAAAAGTAGAAAAATACATTTTGCACTCTACTCAACTGGTCCTTACCCTAAATTTGTATGCAGCAAAGTTAGAAGAATCCTTATTACTAGGATCCTATGATATTTTTCTGGGGTTCTCTACCCACTTCACCACCTCCTAGCAGAAGGGAAGCAAGATGAGCAGTGGAGGTCACACAGAGCACCTAATCACCATGTAAATGTCCTGTTATAGCAGATCAGTATAAGTCACATTAGAACACTGGAATCCAGAGGGAGACGATTAGGCAACAGGTGGCAACAGAAGGAAGATTCAAAAAAGAAACCCAAATCAGTTGCTATCGAGTCAATTCTAATTCACAGCAACCTTATATACTATAGAGAACTGTTTACACAGGATTTTCCTGACCACAGTCTTTATGAAAGTTATTCATCAGGCCTTTCTTCCACAGTGCCACTGGGCAGGTTTGAACTCAGGTTAGTAGTACAGTGCAAACCATTTGAGCCACCCAGGGACAATAGCCCAAAAATATGTGGGAAGTCAAAAGGATTAGTGCCTATGTTAGAATTAGTACCATTAGGCACCCCAACGGAAGGCCAAAATAACAATGTCCTAAGGTATAAATTTATTTCTTACTCGTGTTTGGGCATAAGCAGCCTACGGCTTAGATAACGACTTCACAGCATAATTAAACTAAATTCTATAATTTTGTGTTGCTGCCCTCAGGAGATGGACTTTATCTCTACAATCCTCATCGTTCTTCATTTCTTCCACATTCTAACTAGTTTCATGGGAGAGAAAGTGAATGGATATGAAAGGTTATGACTTGGAATTTGTGCATATTACTTATATTCCATTTGCAAAAACATAGTCACATGGCCACTAGCACCTTAAAGGGAAGCCAGGGACTACAGTATTTTTTCTGGATATCCATATGGTTCTACTAAAAAAAAAAAAAATGATTTTATTACATTGAGAGTGAATGGAAAATAGTTATTTGGGGATAAAAAGCCATCTTTGATATAGTGCTATTGTGTAGGCAGCTCAAACAGAAGGTCGACAGGGGAGAAGGTCAGTACAGGTGACATCAGTGTGGGCAGACAGGACAAGAACAGACCAAAGGACAAAAGGAAGAGCAAGGAGGAGCAGCTGAAAGAGTAGTCTGGCAAAGATGAAGTTTGATACACATTATGTGTGAAACAACTTTGTCATTAGATGGATCCCAGAAAGATATTAAAGGGTAATGTCTTGCTATTTGGTAGGTGGGAACTAAAAAAGCCTTTGGTCATAGAGACTTAGACTTAGTGTGTTAAAGTGGCACACTGGGTTTCACAGGATGATAGAGGTCAAGGGGGCATGAGGTAAGGAAGGAGAGGGTTAGGCTAAGCCCATAGTGAATGAATCTCAGAAAAAATAAAATTTAATCAAGGAAAAGCATTGAGACAGGACTTTAACTGTGTGTTTGAACCACCAATATTTAGGTTAGCAATTGAGTATTTAACCACTGCCCCTCCAGCGCTCCTTATGATAAACTTAGTGTCTTAATAGAATAGAAATGCAGTGTCTCACAACTCCTTGTTATATACCGTCTCCACCCCAAAATGGCAACCTTAAAAAAACTCAGAATGTGAAAGCAATAGAAGATCAAGTCATTGAGTAACATCTTAGGTGCATATAGGAGAGGAGTTGTGACTTGGCCTTGTGTTATACCTGGGTCTCAGCTAAAAATAAGCTCATTAATTTTTACAATGTCCAGAAGAAATGAACCATACAAAAGAACTGGAATCTGAAGTCAAAGAGGTTAAAAAAGCCAAAAGAATGGTTTAAGTTCAACAAGCTATACTTTCTATCTACACTGTCTCATACCTAAAAATTCTTCTGACAGCAAGATACTTTACATTATAACTAAAAATATTTGTATTGTTGAATGTATGATGTGTTAAATAATTTGCTACAAAGAAGAGTAGAGGAAAGAAGAAGTGTGAGCCTCCAACTCAAATTAAAATGGGGAAGAATCTACCCAACATTCCTTCATTCATACAGTAACAGTTTCTCAATTTTGAAGGCCAGATCAGCCTTATTCCCATAATAAAAAATGCTGTAAACCTTCCACTGTCAGGTGTTTCCAAATAACATAATTGTTAAAAGGGTGTATTAGGAAATTTTTACTAGACTTGACAGGAGTCCCGCTGGTGCAACAGCTAAGCATTCGGCTGCTAACGGAGAAGTTGGCTGTTCAAACCCACCCAGAGGCTCCATGGAAGAAAGACCTGGCAATCTGATTCCATAAAGATTACAGCCTAGAAAACCTTATGGGAGTAGTTCTACTCTGTTACATGGAGTGGCTATGAGATGAAAATCGACTCAGCAGCACCTAACAACACCACCACCACTCAACTTGAGTGCTGGGTTCACTACTTGATTGGTGTGTGATCTAAGGAAAACTTTTTAAATTTTCTAGGTCTTAGTTTCTTTGTCTCCAAAGCAGAGACTTTAAATGTAAATGTATCTTACGCAGTTGTTGTGAAGATTTAATGAGATAACACAACTAAATTACTTAACCGTATGCTCACCATATTGTAAGTAATTGGTGCATGCTTACATTATTGTTATTCCCATAAAGAGCCAATAGAGCTCTCTATATAGTAGGGCAGAAAATGAGAATTCTGCAGCAACTTGAACCCGGAGCAAGTGACTTCCACATTCTCATTGCTTTTAATTAGAAGATTGTGTTGCTTTTACGTGAAGCCCCTCTAACCAGAAAGTTGTCTGTAGCTACTTCTACTCTGATTTGGGAATAAGTCTAAGAAGCCTACAGCTTCAAATTTTGTGTCAACTTCCCACTAATACACTCATCCTCTCCTCCTAAAACTTCCGAAGTGGTACATGATATTTGAGAGCTGGACCTATAACTTCAAAATTTCTATACTTCGGATTCAATGATTATCATCTAATTCTTTGACTTGAATTTTTTTCCATTTACCCTTTTTTTTGGGAGGGTGTAGGTAGGTTTATTTTCATAAATTAATTCCTGAAGATGAATCATGTATTAATTTCCTGAGACTGCTGTAACAAGTTAATATAAACTTAACCTATTGCTGTTGAGTCATTTCCAACTGATAGCAATACCACAGGACAGAGTAAACTGCCTCATAAGGTTTCCAAGGCCAGGAAGCAGACCGTTAGATCTTTCTCCTGCAGAGCAGCTAGTGGGTTCGAACCACTGACCTTCCAGTTAGCAGCTGAGTGCTTTAACCACTGTGCCACCAGTTCTCCTTTTTAGTGTCTTAAAGTAATAGAAATGCAGTTCTGGAGGCTGTTGTTGCTAGGTGCCATAGAGTCTGTTTCGCTGGAAGTCCGGACTCTAGCTGTGGGCACTCTCTCGGGGGCTCTAGGAGAGACTTCATTCCTTGCCTCTTCCAGCTCCTGAGGCTGCTGTAGCATTTCTGGGCTGGTTGCTGCATCACTCCAGTCTCTGTCCCTGTCTTCACACGGAATTCTCTGCGTCTTTATTTCCCTTGTAGAAATACTCGTGATGGTGTTACGGCTCCTCCCGATAACCCAGGGTAACCTCCTCTTCTAATTACATGTGTGAAGATCCTTTTTCCAAATATGGTAATGTTAATAAATTCCAGGAATTATGATTTAATATATTAAGTGGCTATTATTTGACCTATTACAAATTGTTTAACTGATATATTCCTTGGATGTACTTCTTCAGAGTTAGATACTCCATTCTGTCCTCGTATTCCACGTGGTGTAAATCGCATTTTTGGTGTGTTTGTTTAGACTGTAACATTGTCTGAAGTACACACCCTGGCGGGAGTAGGTGTTGTAGAAATGAAATTGCTTTAGAGCAACTTCCTTCACCATCCATACACCTGAGCATATACTTGAGCAAAGCAGTCAATGTTAAAGTGCCTGAGGAAATCGTTAAAAGTACAGAACAAGATATCAGACGCTGAACATCAGGTGAATCAACAAAAATGCCTGCTAATTTTCAATACAATCCACGTGAGTTGAAAAGTTACCGGTAGAAAAATGTAGAAGGGTAAGCCTCGGAGACACCTGTTTTAGTACAAAAGCTGGTATTCCGGTTTGAGAAGAGATTCATATTCAAGCAAACACAGAGCTGTTGATCTGGAAAGCCACCAGCAGAAACATTTTCCTGGAGTTTCTCAATTTAGGAATGAGAAAACCAAGGCCCACACTGAGGAAGTGGTTGCAGTCGCATACCCAGAATCAGTACTGGGGCTAGAATCCAGGCTCTTTGATTCCAAGGCCAGGGCTCTCTCTAGCCCTTACTGGAAAACGCTTGCTACTGTATTAATTCACCTTCTAGATTTCCTGACACTTAAAGAAATAAAGCAGATTATTTATGGCAGGGTAGGTTCAATATTGAATTATTCTTTTTTTTTTTTAACTAGAAATAAACATACAAAAAATTCACCTGAAATCTTCTTTCAAAAGCAGTTTGAAGAGAACATAAGGAAAAAAAAAATCCTGTAACAAAGCAGGGGAAAAATAACTTAATATTTTCCATTGTCATGGTAACAATATACTGTTTTATCCATTCTTATAGAAACAAATAAATTCAAGACTCCTGAGTGATCCTTAGGAAGAGATGGGGCAGACAGCTGCTTACAAAAGGTTAGTATAAAGGGCTGCACAAAATACATTTTCACTTCTTATCTAATTTTTTTTTTTTTTCCTATTGGGCTAAACAACAAGAAATAGAGCATTTTCTGGGAGACCCCTGTTTAAAAAAAAAAAAAAATTAATTGCCAGAGAGAGAAGGTCAGTTGCTCTCGCTTGCTCATGAATACATTAGTCCCCACTGATACACGATGATATTGTCATTATTAGATTAACTAGTTATAACGTTGTAAATCTGAGGCCAAGGCCTTGTGGAATTGGAACCAAAACTAGAAAAAGTCTCATGGGGATGTGTAGAAACAAAGGCAGATGAGTCTGGCAGTGCTTTTCAAACTTGAATGTGCTTAGGAATCACCTGCGGATCTTGTTCAAATGCAGATTTTTATTTGTAAGTCTGAAATGAGGTCAAGTATTTCTAACAAGTTTCCAGGTGATGCCGATATCGTTAACCCACAGACCAAGTTTCAGCTATTGAAATGGGCATTTCCACAAAGCGGTGAGAGGCTCTGCTCAAGTTTGGGGAAGCATAAGACAAAAGTATTTCTAGAGTTCATACATGTGCATCACAATTCTGCTCAGAATGGTCTGACATATTTATATATAAGTCAAATGCCTGAAATGTCATCTACCAAGGGGACAAATGAGATCACACTTACATATACATGTAAATTTTAAATCTGATACGTTAGCTATTAATTCCATTAATTTCCAGAAGTTCTCAGGTGTGTCTTGCATAGAAAAAAAAAAATAGAGTCGGGGAAAAAAAAAATCACACTCATTTTATTCCCTGGAGGCATAGTGGTTAAGTGCTAGGGCTGCTAATCAAAGAGTCAGCAGTTCAAATCCACGAGACACTCCTTGGAAACTCTCTGGGGCAGTTCTACTCTGTCCTATAGGGTCGCTATGCGTCAAAATCGACTCGATGGCACTGGGATTGGTTTGGTAGTTTCAGTTTGAAGTCTACTACTACTTGATAGCCACTTAGGAGAGGTACTTAATTGTGGTGCTCTGTGTTTGACATTATTGCAGAGTTCTCCACAAAATGCTTGCTCCTGGCCAAGGATGTTAACTTTTATTGCCTCAAACTAAATATTTTCAAAGTTGTCCTTGTACCAGAGCCAGGCTACTTACCCCTTTCTAGAACACTGGGCTATATTTTATCATTTGTATCCAATTCTCAAAAATAAAAAATAAAACTACATGAAAATAGTGTCAACTTCTGTTCTCCTTTCAATGTGCTCAAAGCCTGTTAATTCGGTCTGATGGAGAAGAAATTGTTCTCCCTAGACACTGTTGCAATCTCCATGTTCTTGCCTCTTAAGATGAAAAACATAAGGTCTCTGAGTATCCATTTATGTAGACCTCCATAGTCCAAATTTCCATTTATATATATAGCCACAGTATCTTCACATGTTAATTTTATGAATCGTTGGAGTTGATGTACTGAAATTATTTTGCTTTATGTATAAAATACGTAAGGTTTATTTACCAATATATATAAATTTCAGTGATATTTTCATCACGATACATATCAGGAAACAAATTTTACAATTGGAAAATATGCAGTCCAAATAAATAGGAAAGTTTTACTTCTAAACATATGTGGTATTTTTGAGGTATCATGTATTCTCTGGTCACTATGTTATTTAGTGTGTATTTATATTTATGCATATTATACACGACTAGTTGACATCTACCTATAAAAGAATGCTAGCAATGAATGCATATTATGTGTCATGCACTGTTATAAACACCTTACTATAATCTTCACCAAAATCTATAAAATAAGTAGGTAATCTATAAGGTTGTTGTTGTCAGTTGCCATTG
This sequence comes from Elephas maximus indicus, assembly GCF_024166365.1. Lineage (NCBI taxonomy): Eukaryota > Metazoa > Chordata > Mammalia > Proboscidea > Elephantidae > Elephas > Elephas maximus. Next base: position 135,334,089 of record NC_064822.1, on the reverse strand, counting down.
TGTCAACTCCTATTCATGGCAACATTATGTCTAACAGAATGAAAAGTTGCTAGACCTATGCCATCTTTATGATCATTGATATGTTTGGGTTCACTGTTGTGGCTGTTGTTTCAATCCATCTCATTGAGAGTTTCCCTTGTTTTTGCTGACCCTTTTTTGATGATGTATCCAAAGCAGGTGAGCGGATGTCATGCCATCCTCACTTCTAAGGAGCATCCTGGTTATATTTCTTCTAAGACTGATTTGTTTTTCTTCTGGCCCCAAACCAAAACCAAACCTGTTGCTGTTGAGTTGATTCATACGGTTTTCTTGGCTGCCATCTTTATAGTTCACCAGGCCTTTCTTCTGCAGAGCTACTGGGTGGATTCTTTAGCAGCTGATGACAAAATGCTGGCATCAACCAGGGTCCTGGCAATCCACGTTATATTCAATATTATTCCTCAATACCACAACTCCAATGCATCAATTCTTCGTCTGCCTTCCTTTTTCATTTTCCAGCTTTCACATGAAAATGAGGTGATTGAATAGACCATGGATTTGTGTGTTGTCCAACTGATTTTTGACTCATAACACCTGATGTGACATCAGGGCTCCTTATGGCTTGTGTGGGTACTGTTATTAACATGATTTTACATATGATAGAATTTAAAGCACAGAGAAGATAACATGCTTAAGGTCAGAAAACTGGTTAGTGGTTAGTTTGGACCGAAGAATTTACCTCTACAGCTGGAGAGCTTAACCACTAAGTATTTCGTGAGGAGGAATGATGCTTTGAAATTATGCTGAAACTGAGAAATGCAGGCATTGCATCTAGATCTGTCTGCACATTTTCATTCTAACAAATGGCATAAGACTAATGTGAATTGAATCACATGTGTTAGAGCAGTGGCTAAACATTTCTGTATGATACTGTAATGGTAGATACATTACATTCTGTATTTGTCAAACACTATAAAATTGTACAGTACAAAGACTGAATATAAATGTAAACTGTGGACATTAGTCAATGATAAATTTAGTCAATAATAATAAAAATGTATCCCTAAGAGATACATTATTATCAATAGTGGTTCATTACTTGTAACAAATTTATCTAGCTAAACCAAGATGCTAATAATAGGGTAAAATGTGTGTGTGTGTGTGTGTTGGGAGTTCATGGTATATGGGAAACCCCTGTGCTATGTGCTCAATGTTTCTGTAAATCTAAAACTATTCCAAAAATTAAACCCAAACCCATTGCTCTCCAGCCAATTCCGACTCATAGCGACCCTATAGGACAGAGTAGAACTGCCTCATAGAGTTTCCAAGGAGCGCTTGGTAGATTCAAACTGCTGACCTTTTGGTTAGCAGCCATAGCACTTAACCACTATGCCACCAGGGTTTTCCATTCCAAAAATTAAGGCCTATTAATTTTAATAAAATTATATCATGAAGATTATCAACAATGCTGTCATTACAAGCAATATTTTGTATTTTTGAGGTCCAGTGGCAAGCTCATTCTTTGTGAATAAGGTTACATTCCCAAAGCAAACCTACAATGCAAATATTCTATTTTAAAATCTGCTCTGACACAAATTAAATTGACTTAAAGCTAACAATGATGTCATAGACAAATAAAAGAAAATGAAGAAGGTACATTCTGAATTATTTTACATTTTGATTTTAAACGAATATACCAGATAAAACCAGAATGCCTACTAGATGAATTTTTAATTTCTTAAATTAAAAACTAAGCAGCATTCAAATAGATTTTAAGGCTACAACTAATAAAAAGAAAATATATGTGTATATATATAATAGCAGGAACTTCAGAGTCAGGTAAACTCCATTTCAAATTCCAGCTTCATGTGACCTATACCTGAGTGATCTGGGATCAGTTAACTAAACTCTTTTTCCTCACATGTAAAATGCAGATAATAACACAGCCTCACCCATGCATTTGTAATAGTTAAATAGGCTAATGGTTGTGAAAGCCTCAACATGCTACTTGACCTTTATTTGTGCTCAATGGCCAGTAATTATATGCGTTGCTGCTATTATTGACAGAAGTCTCTGATTTACCAAATAAATGTGATATCTGAGACTCAGTTCTACTTATTATTGATAGACTTTCACATCAGGATTGTAAAAGCAATGCTTTAATTTTAGAAGTGAGAAAATTGAGGGCCTTATATTTAGTCACTTGCTCAACATGAGTTAACTAGTTAATAATTGGTGACTTCTAGTCATTTGTTTACTACACAGCCTTGTGTCACAGTTGTTGATTTTTATCCTGACTATAATGATGGCCTGCCAACTGTCTGTTTGTTGTATTGTGGTGGTTTTCATATTATTAGGTTGCTGGAAGATATATCCTATCACAGGTATTTCAAATACTAGCAGGGTCACTTATAGTGGACAGTTTTCAGAGGAGCTTCCAAATTTAAATGAACTAGGAAGAAAGGCTTCATGATCTACTTTCAAAAATTAGCCCGTGAAAACCCTATGGATCACAGCAAAATATCGTCTGAGACTTTGACTCACGTATTTGAGTGTATCATTAGGAGGGACCAATCCCTGGAGAAGAACGTCATGTTTAGTAAAGTGGAGAATCAATAAAGTCAAGGAAAACCCTCAATAAGATGAATTGGCACAATGACTGCAACAATGGACTCAAATATACCAACTGTAGTGAAGATGAGACAAATGATGGCAACATTTTGTTCTTTTATACATGGGGTAACTGTAATTTGGAGACGATCCATGGCAACTAACAACATAATGACTGCAACTTTTTTTTCAAAGTCATTCTCTTCCAGAAAGTTTTATTGAAGGGGATTTTTTTTTTTTCCTAAAATAAGTGCAATATTGCTTAGTGAAACAACACTAGAATAGGTTGAAGTGGGAGAGCCTGATAATAGTCCTGATTTTGCTACATGCCAACAGTCTCCTTAGGGAGCAGCTGGGTGGGGATTGTTTCCTCTCTTTGAATTCTCAGTTTCTTCAAATGTTTAATGGATGATACTATGGTAATATTTACTAATCCCATTTAGTATGATTATGGGAAGGCTAAAATAAAATGTATTTAAAAATAGTGTGAAAACCAGAATGTGCTATATAAATACAAAGTGTTAGAATACCTATGTCACTAGGAGAAGGAGTCGAAGGTAGATTACTATAAAATGGATTCCCTGGACGAACAGCCATAGCCAATGTAAGAAGGCACACTCATTTGAAGAATAAGAAGTATTTCAGCTTGTTTTCCTTTTTCCCTAGTGTCAGGAGCAATGGATAAGACTTAACTGTCATTTTAATTAAACAACACAGTCACTTATAAGGATTTTGTCAGGATTAGTGTTTGCAGAATTGAAAAAATGTGCCTAAAGCTCATAGAATAATGCAGTATACACCTGCAAAAATAAAATTATGCATTTAAACACCTTTCTGTTCTGTAGCTCAGTGCTGAAAAAATCACTTTTGCCCCAGTTTTTATAACAACAATATAGTTTTTAAACAGAACCCAAGCTGTTAATGTCAAAAGGCATTTTTTTATTAACTTTTATTGAGCTTCAAGTGAATGTTTACAACTGTCACATATAAGTTTATATACACCTTACTCCGTACTCCCACTTGCTCTCCCCCTAATGAGTCAGCCCTTCCAGTCTCTCGTAACAATTTTGCCAGCTTCCAACTCTCTCTATCCTCCCATCCCCCCTCCAGAGAGGAGATGCCAACAAGTCTCAAGTGTCCACCTGATACAAATAGCTCACTCTTCATCATCATCTCTCTCCTACCCACTGTCCAGTCCCTTTCATGTCTGATGAGTTGTCTTTGGGAATGGTTCCTGTCCTGGGCCAACAGAAGGTTTGGGGACCATGACCGCCAGGATTCCTCTAGTCTCAGTCAGACCATTAAGTATGGTCTTTTTCTGAGAATTTGGGGTCTGCATCCCACTGAACTCCTGCTCCCTCAGGGGTTCTCTGTTGTGCTCCCTGTCAGGGCAGTCATCGGTTGTGGCCGGGCACCAACTAGTTCTTCTGGTCTCAGGATGATGTAAATCTCTGGTTCATGTGGCCCTTTCTGACTCTTGGGCTCTTAGTTATCGTGTGACCTTGGTGTTCTTCATTCTCCTTTGATCCAGGTGGGTTGAGACCACTTGATGCATCTTAGATGGCCGCTTGTTAGCATTTAAGACCCCAGACGCCACATTTCAAAGTGGGATGCAGAATGTTTTCATAATAGAGTTTATTATGCCAATTGACTTAGAAGTCCCCTTAAACCATGGTCCCCAAACCCCCGCCCTTGCTCCGCTGACCTTTGAAGCATTCAGTTTATCCCAGAAACTTCTTTGCTTTTGGTCCAGTCCAGTTGAGCTGACCTTCCATGTATTGAGTATTGTCCTTCCCTTCACCTAAAGCAGTTCTTATCTACTAACTAATCAGTAAAAAACCCTCTCCCTCCCTCCCTCCCTCCCCCACCTCGTAACCACAAAAGTATGTGTTCTTCTCAGTTTATACTATTTCTCAAGATCTTATAATAGTGGTCTTATACAATATTTGTCTTTCAAAAGGCATTTTTAAGGTTAAAGGTCAGAACAAATATCTATCCTGAAAGTTGTAGGCTAGGTGTAAGTTCTGTACTATCTATAAGAATGCTGTAATTATTATGCTATTAAAGGAAATAATAACTAATATTGTTGGGGAGTCACTAAGTATGTTCCTTTTTAAAAATCGTACTTAAAGGTCTGTAAATAGAGTGAACAGACTATATTTTAAGTAGGTGTCCCTCAAAATTCTCTGCCAACTTATGAGTGTTGTATTTAAATTATGTATTAAACCGTGATTCTTATTCAAGGCTCTAATAAGAAGTCCTTACGTCATTTGTTTAAAAAAGGGCAGAAGAAGGGAGGGAGAGGTGTCAAAAACGAACTACTCTCAACTGTTTCTACACTACAAAAGAAGAATTTTACTTATAAATATTTTGGAGTGATTTCTGCAGAGGCATAGCAGATTGTTTTCAAAGACCCTGGGAAATGCACTAATATATTTAGAAATAATCTGCTGAATACCTATAAAGAGTTTTGTATATTCCAGAAGATCTCTATTAATGGGTTAAAGTCTGGTAACTTGTTTAAATTATGGCTAAAGTCCAAATGACAAGGTCCCATGTCATATTGGGAGGGGAGGGGTAAAACAATTTATGGATAATTTCCTGCTTAATATTTATCCAAATACTGGCTCTTACCAGCATTCATTAATGAGTCTTTAAAGACAATGTGTGCTCAGTAGAAAAAATGAATTCCTCTGAGTTATAAGGCAAATCAATTTAGCTAAATTTGAAAAAGGAGTGTTGTCCGTTCTGTCTGTCCATCTACACTGCACCATCAGATAGGCTGTGCCTCAAGCTTTCAGGCAGCTATAAGACATTCTATAAGTGCTACATTCATCTATGATCAAGCTGGACACAGGAGACTCTTCCAAATGTTGGCAAAGTGAAAGACATTATCGTTATTATTCTATAAAGCAAATGGTAAACAACAACAACAGATTCTCAAAACGAGAATAGCTTACCCTTCCCCAAATTACTCATGTCCATTCTTAAATCGCTGGGCAGATGTCCTGTGGTTCAGATCATATGTCAGATGCTATCTTAATGTCACCACTGCCTCTGGCTACCACCATGCTGCTCAGGGGACCTGCACTGCTCCCAAGGCTTATGCTCTGCCACTGGGCCTCACTGGCCTCTGTTGTCAGCTCCAGACATGCTACCTGGGTCTGTGGAGCTCTCTTGCCACCATGATACCTGGGTCCCTGCTGTCCTGGGAAGGGATCCATGAAACCCCTGCACAGGGCACACTCAGGCCTCTCTTGCACTTCACAAGCAAGTGTTATGGCTCTTTTAGCTCTGCTGGCAAGCCTCCTGCCCAGAGGCATCTGGCTCTGCCTTGTTGTAGGAAGATCCCTGCACAGGATCCTCTGAAGCAACCCCTACGTGGGGCACACTCAGGACTCCACTCTGCATGGGCAAGTGTTACAGCTCTTTTAGCTCTACTTGACTGTGAACCAAAAGGTCAGCAGTTCAAATCCACCAGCTGCTCCTTGGAAACCCTATGGGGCAGTTCTACTCTGATCTATAGGGTTGCTATGAGTCGGAATCAACTTGACAGCAACAGGTTTAGTTTTTTGGCTTAACAAGCCTTCTGCCCACAGGTGCTCAGCTGCCTCACTCAAAAGCTGGCAAACTTACCACAGCCATCTTACTCTGAGGACCCAAGCCGACCATAGCCACCTCATTCCATAGATGAGCATGCCCACTGCCACTGTCTCTTGCTGTCTTCAGTGTTACAGCTCTCTTTTCTGGGTCTAGGAGGGTCTCAGCACAGGGATCCTGGATCCATGGCATGGGCTCCATGCCAGACTCTTCTTGAAGGCAGTGAGGTAACCTGCACCTCTGTGGGATTGGCCCTTATATAAGCCTACTTGTCAATCTCAGGGCATGATCCTCCCACCAGCACCATGAACTGGACAATCCCCTTGGTGGACCATAAGTCACTCCATTTGCACAATAATTACACAATCTCCTTAATATACTGCAAGTCACTCAATTTGCATAGTAAACTGACCGATTCTTTGCAAGATTGTGGCCCAGCCAATCATTCTGGGGTAGTTAAAGACCATGGATAGGAAGGCCATGTAAGAGCAATTCGCTGCACTTTAAGTGGGAAGGTTGTACTTTAAGTACCTGTTATTTTAGTCCTGGTAGATTAATGTCATATGTGTATATATATGTGTATATATAGGGTCGCTGTGAGTCAGAATCGACTCAACAGCACTGGGGGGGGGGGATATATATGTGTGTAAATATAAATTTTTTTTTAAATATAAATATATATACTATCAGTAAGTTTATTAATTTAGCAACAATTTGGACCACATTTGCCAAAAATTTGTGCAAGTCAACCACCAAATATCAGCTTGCTTTCTTTGAGGGTGATAATGTATCCTCCCCCACGTGCCTAACATTGATACCCAAAGGCCTTACTGCTTTTCTGTTTCCCTCATTCCTATAAACCAAGCAATAAACATTCTAAACTGGATGATCGATAGAGAGTTGGTGATAAATAATACAGAGCCTTGTATAAATTATGGCCAAAGAAAAATACTCTTGGAAATTAATAGATGTACTAAGCAGTACCATATAGCCCATTGCAGCATGCTGCAAAATTTACTATTGAATGGATGTTATAAATTTGTCAGTGGATGGGGAGAAATATGGAATCAAGCCTATGGAACTACAGGCTCCAGGCTTTATTGTGAAAATGAAAATTTTCAAAACTTTTTAAAACAGTCTAAACAAAGTAAGAAAAATTCTGTATGCTTATATAAAATATGGAGCCCTGGTGGTTAAGCATTAGGTTGCTAACTAAAAGGTCTGTAGTTCAAATCCACCATCTGCTCCTTGGAAACCATATGGGGCAGTTCTACTCTGTCCTATAGGGTCACTGTGAGTCGGAATTGACTTGAGGGCAACAAATTTTTATATAAAATATACATAGTTCCCTGCACACAAATCAAGTTCTGAGGGAACATTTGCAAAGTCTGAAGTTGGTCATATACCAAATGGCTCATAAAAAACTTGGAGCTTGTAAGACAAAATTTCAATACGATCAGTTTTTAATATTTTTGTTATTCTATCCAAAGCCATCTATAGATACAATTCTAATCCAAAACCAGTGACAATTTTTAATGAGATGGAGAAACAAATCACTAACTTCATATGGAAGATAAAGAGGGCCCAGATAAGTAAAGCATTAATGAAAAAGAACAAAGTGGGAGGCCTCACTCTACCTGATTTTAGAACCTATTATTCCATCACAGTAGTCAAAGCAGCCTGGTACTGGTACAACAGACACATAGACCAATGGAACAGAATTGAAAATCCAGACATAAATCCATCTACATATGAGTAGTTGATACTTGACAAAAGGCCCAAAGTCTGTTAAATGGGGAAAATACAGCCTCTTCAACATACAGTGCTGGCATAATTGGATATCAATCTGCAAAAAAATGAAACAAGCCCCATACCTCACACCATGCAAAAAAAATGAACTCAAAATGCATCAAAGACCTAAATATAAAATTTAAAATGATAAAGGTCATGGAAGAAAAAATAGGGGCAATGCTAGGAGCCTTAATACATGGCGCAAACAGTACACGAAACATTACTAACATTGTACAAACATCAGAAGAGAAATTAGATAACTGGGAGCTCCTAAAAGTCAAACACCTATGCTCATCCAAAGACTCCTCCAAAAGAGTAAAAAGATTACCCACAGATTGGTAAAAAGTTTTTAGCTATGACATTTCTGATCAGCATCTGATCTCTAAAATCTACATGATACCACGAAACCTCTACAACAAAAAGATAAATAACCCAATCAAAAAGTGGGCAAAGGATATGAACACGCACTTTACCAAGGAAGACATTCAGGCTGCTAACAGATCCATGAGGAAATGCTCACAATCAATAGCCATTAGAGAAATGAAAATCAAAACTACATGAGATTCCATCTCACCCCAACAAGGCTGGCATTAATCCAAAAAACCCAAAATAATAAATGTTGGAGAGGTTGTGGAGAGATTGGAACACTTATACACTGCTGGTGGGAATGTAAAATGGTACAGGCACTTTGGAAATCAATTTGGCCCTTCCTTAAAAAGCTAGAAATAGAACTACCACATGAGCCAGCAATTCCACTCCTTGGAATTTTTTTCCTTTTTTTTTTTTAATCGAACTTTAGATGAAGGTTTACTGAACAAACTAGTTTCTCATCAGTTAGTACACACATTGTTGTATGATATTGGTTAACAGCCCCACGACGTGTCAGCACTCTCTCTTCTCAACCCTTATTACCAGCTTTCCTGCTCCCTTCTACTTTCCAGTCCCTGCCCCAGGGCTGGTGTGCCCCTTTAGTCCTGTTTTGTTCCATGGGCCTGTTCAGTCTTTGGCTGAAGGGTGACCCTCAGGAGTGGCCTTGTTACTGGGCTGAAGGGGTGTCGGGGAGCCATACTCTCCGGGTTTCTCCAGTCTCTGTCAGGACAGCAGGTCTGGTCTTTCTTTTTGAGTTAGAATTTTGTTCTACATTTTTCTTCAGCCCTGTCTGGGACCCTCTATTGTGATCCCTGTCAGAGCAGTCAGTGGTGGTAGCTGGGCATCATCTGGTTATACTGGACTCAGTCTGGCAGAGGCTGTGGGAGATGTGGTCCATTAGTCTTTTGGAATAATCTTTCCCTTGTATCTTCAGTTTTCTTCATTCTTCCTTGCTCCCGAAGGGGTGAGGCCAGTAGAATGTCCTAGATGGCTGCTTACAGGCCTTTTAAGACGCCAGACGCTACTCACCAAAGCAGAATGTAGAACATTTTCTTTATAAACTCTGTTATGCCAATTGAGCTAGACGTTCCCAGAGACCATGGTCCCCACAGGCCTCAGCCCAGCACTTCGGTCCCTCATGGAGTTTGAGTGTGTCTATGGAGCTACCATGTCCCTACCTTGTACAGGCTGTGCTGGCTTCCCCAGTATTGTGTACTGTCTTACCCTTCACCAAAGTTACCACTTATCTATTGTCTATTAAGTGTTTTTCCATCCCCACCCTGCCCCACATGAGGAGATATATGCACATCCGTGTTCACTGCAGCACTGTTTACAATAGCAAAAAGTTGGAAGCAACCAAGGTGCTCATCAACAGATGAATGGATAAATAAATTATGGTATATTCACAGAAGGGAATACTACGCAATGATTAAGAACAGCGATGAACCTGTGAAACACTTCATAACATGGAGGAATCTAGAAGACATTATACTGAGTAAAATTAGTCAATTGCAAAAGGACAAATATTGTATGAGACTGCTATTATAAGAACTCTAGATAAAGTTTAAACACAGAATAAAATATTCTTTGATGGTTACAAGGGTGGGGAGGGAGGGAGAGGGATATTCACTAACTAGATAGTAGACAAAAATTTTTTTAGGTGAAGGGAAGGGCAACACATAACACAGGGATAGCCAGTACAACTGGACTAAATGAAAAGCAAAGAAGTTTCCTGAATATGACCAAAAGCTTCCAAGGCCAGAGTAGCAGGGACAGGGGTCTGGGGACCATGGTTTCGGGGGCATCTAGGTCAATTGGCATAACAAAATGTATTAAGAAAACGGTCTGCATTTCACTTTGGTGAGAGGTGTCTGGGGTCTTAAACACTAGCAAGCGGCCATCTAAGATGCATAAACTGGTCTCAACCCACCTGGAGCAAAGGGGAATGGAGAACACCAAAGACACAAGGTAAATATGAGCCCAAGAGACAGAAAGGGCCACATAAACCTGAGATGCCAACAGCCTGAGACCCAAAGAACTAGATGGTGCCTGGCTACCACCAATCACTGCCGTGGATAGGGAACACAACAGAGAATCCCTGATGGAGTAGAACAGTGAGATGTAGATCTTAAATTTTCATAAAAAGACCAGGCTTAATGGTCTGACTGAGACCAGAGGGACCTTGACGGTCATGGTAGCCCAAGATTGGAACCATTCCTGAAACCAACTCTACAGACAGGCATTGGCCTGGTCTATAAGACAGGCAATGATGCTGGTGAGGAGTGAGCTTCGTGGCTCAAGCAGACATAGGAGACTTTATGGGTAACTCCTGTCTGGTGGCAAGATGAGAAGGAAGATGGATACAGGAGCTGGATAAATGGACATGGAGACTACAGGGTGAAGAGGAGGAATGTGCTGTTTCACTAAGGGGAGGGCAGCTGGGAGTGAATGGCAGGGTGTGTATGGCTTTTTGTATGAGAGACTGACTTGCTTTATAAACTTTCACCTAAAGCACAGTAAAAAAATTAAAAAAAAAAAAAAAGTAATGCTATCACTTGAACTATAACCAAAACAAACCAAACCCAGTGCTGTCGAGTCGATTCCGACTCATAGTGACCCTATAGGACAGAGTAGAACTGCTCCAAAGAGTTTCCAAGGAGCGCCTGGCAGATTTGAACTGCCGACCCTTTGGTTAGCAGCCACAGCACTTAACCACTATGCTACCAGGGTTTCCATTTGAACTATATACACCAAAAATATGGCATTTCTTTTTAAAAAGGAAAGTGAAATAATCTTTTAAATGAGTATAACTAAATTTTAAATAGATTATTCTCCCTAAAGATTAATAATAGTGTTAATAAACTTATTAAGTGAAGATACTGGATTAGTTTTCTATCATTGTCATAACAAATTCCCAGAAACTTAGTGGCTTAAAACAACACAAATTTGCTATCTTACAACTCTGTAGGCCAAAAGTCAACATGGGGTTAAAGTCCACTGGGCTAAGTTCAAGGTATCAGCAGGGTTGCATGTTTTCTGGAGGTTTGGAGAGAGTCCATTTCTTGACCTTTTCCAGCTTCTAGGTTCTGCCCACATTCCTTAGCTCATGGGCCCTTCTTTCATATTCATAGCCATAATCACAGGTCAGAGTCATTTTCAAATGGCATCACTCTGACCTAACTTCTGCCTCAGTCTTCCACTTTTAAGAACCCTTGCGATTACATTGGGCCACCTGGGAAATCCAGGATAATCTTTCTATTTTATGGTGAACTGATTAAAACCCAAACCCAAAACCCACTGCTGTTGAGTCAATTGTGACTCGAAGTGACCCTATAGGACAGAGTAGAACTGCCCCCATAGGGTCCAAGGCTGTAAATCTTTACAGAAGCAGACTGTCAAATCTTTCTCCCACAGAGCAGCTGGTGAATTTGAACTGCGGATCTTTAGTTAGCAGCTGAGCGCTTAACCACTGTACCACCAGGACTCCTTCTGGACATCTTTATGATGGCATTATCCTTCCTACAACAGATATACACAGAGATTCAGAATTTACTATCAATGCCTTTTACAGACACAACATTCATCAAAAATATCAAAATTTGCAAACACAATTCTCGCTGTAAGAACAATAAAGACAAACAAAAGCTTTATTTCCACTCAGTTTATTGTTCTTAATTTGTGTAGCCCTTTACTTTCGCATTCATTGGAGTCGTAGTTAAAATACACACACATACAAACAGGAGTGGGGAAATGCTATTACAAAAAAAAAAAATGAAGTATATGTGACTAAAAATTATGGAAAGTGCAGGAAAAAATGGCATTCTATAATTTCTTAGACTGCATATTGCTTTTCCAAATACATAACTTGAAGATTTATTCATTCTATCTTGCTCTGGTTCTATTCTGAAATGAGCACAGTACTATCCCCTTATCATTTTTTAGCTGCTGCTGCTCTTCACTCTGTGTACCAAATTGGGAGATGAGAGGTTTAGGTCTTAAATAAACACTGAATAAATCAGCTGCTGTTCACAGAGTGCCCTAGAGTCAAATAAGTTTTAAGAAATACAGTTATGAAATAGCTTACTGAATTGATGTATTTCATATATAATGCTCCTTACTTCTCTTTCTAGTAATATTGTCATGTCTAAATATGTCCAGAAATCTGATCACTCCCCTTTTCTAGTACAGTCTTCAAAATCTTTTAATATTTATGGCTATGTCTATCCAGTTAAGAGTGTAAGGTATGTGAATATTTACATACATTCTTGCTTAACACTTTATTATTTGCAAATACTATTTTTATACCATAAAAGCTCACCCACATCCATGATGCTCAGGCAGAATTAAATATAATAATTTAGTGTAAGTACATAAAAATCTATCTCACTTATTAGAATACATAGAGAATAGTTTCAGTTTTCTTCCTTGACATTTGGTGGAATTGCGCAGAGTAAAGAAGCATGAGCTAGGATGCTGCCATGGGAGTTTTGGGTAGGAAATGGGGAAACAGATTTCACACTGAAGGAGTGGCACTAACTACATATCGCACCAAGGGCAAGCAAATGAACTCTGGTTCTTAACAAAAAACTACTGTCTGTCTATCAATCTATCCATCTGTCATTTCTACATGCCCCACGCAACTTCTAAGAAATTTAGTAACTCTCTCTTATTCAGACATATAAACACACGGGCCATTTTGCCATCACAAAGGTTGATTTGAGCATGTATTGCTGCATTCACCACACTAATTCTGTTTGCCTAGTTACTCATTCCTGCTAACCTTACTGCTCTTCTTACTAGAAGTAGTGCCATGCAAAACAAGTGTATAGGAGGAACTATCTCTGTTTTTACCAGTTTTATTGATAATTTAAGAGGTATAATCCTGTGTACAAGATAAAGACTCATTTATTATTGGCAGTGAAATTTTAAGTAAAAACAGACAAATGACTATATAAACAGCATGTTACACTTCATATCCTCTTTCCATGAGTTGTCAAATCATATTTTCTTACAATAGTAACAAAAACAAGTTTTACCATATTATACAACTACAGTAACCAAAACAGCCTGGTATGGGTATAACAATAGACACATAGAGCAATAGAATAGAATTGAAAAGTCTAGAAAAAACCTATATATCTATTGTCAACTTATTTTTAACAAAGGTTAAAAATGGGGAAAGAAGAGTCTCTTCAATAAATGGTGTCAGGAAAACTAGATTTCCACATGCAGAAAAATGAAACATGACTCATGCCTCACACCATAAACAAAAACAAATTCAAAATGAATTCAGGACCTAACTGTGCAAACAAAAACCATGAAATTCTCAGTAGAAAATGCAGGGGCAATGTTGTTGGCCCTAGCTTTTAGAAAAATGGATTATATAATATAATAACAAAAGCACAAACAGTAAAGACAAATAAGACCTCATAAAAATTAAAATTTTTACATAGACTTTACCAAAACAGTGAAAAGACAAGCCACTGAATGGGAGAATATCTTTGGCGGCTTGATAAGAATCTGATAACTAAAATATATGTAAAACTTCAACAACTTAATAACGAAAAGATAATTAGCCAGATCATAAAATGGGCAAAGAATTCAAATAGCTATTTCAACAAATAGGACATTCAAATGGCCACCAAACACATGAAAAGATGCTCAATCGGAATGCTTCTCGATTGCTGGTGGGAATACAAGATGGTTCAGCCATTGTGGAAAACAGTGTGGCTATTCCTCAAAAAACTAAAAATATTACTACCATATGGCAATTACATTCCTGGGTACATACCAAGAATACTTGAAAGCAGAGACTCGAACAGAGACTTGTACACCAATGTTCGTCGCAGCACTATTTACAGTAGCCAAAAAGTGGAAACAACCTAAATGTTCATCAACAGATGAATGGACAAACAAAATGTGGTACATACATGAAGTGGAATACTACTCAGCCAGTAGAAGAAAGAAAGTCTGGATACATGCTACAATATGGATGGAGCTTGACGACATTATGCTGAATGAAATAAATCCATCACAAAAGAACAAATATTGTGTGACTTCACTTACATTAAAAGACAAAAACAGGCAAGTGTATAGAGATCAAAGTTTCTTAGTGGTTACCATGGGTGGAAGGGAGGGGAAAAGGGGAGATTATTGCTTATGGAGTACTGAATTTCAGTTTATGGTGATGGAAAAATAACATTGATTAAAGATAGGGTTAAACAGCTGAGTACTGTAATTGATGTCAAAAGGTTCTACACCTGGACAAAGTTGAACTAGCAAAAGTTGTGTCAGAGATATATGTACAAGAACAACAAAAACAAAAAGAGTAGATGCTGAGGCTGCTTATGTAAAACCAAAAGCTTCATGGGATTTTGTTCCTTGGTTAGGAGGTTTAGGGTCATGGTTTCATGGGACATTCCAGTTAATTAGCCTAATAAAGTATTCAGTGCTTCTGTTCTACCTCCTGGGGTCTTAAAATCATGTAAGCTGCCTTCTAAGACATGGCCGTTGGTCTCTATTTTCCTGGAGCAACAGAGGAAAAAGGAGAGTCAAAAACAGAATGAAGAGTTGGAATGTGTGGCTGATTGCCTCCAGGAATAACTGCCTCCTTGCCATGAAATCAGAAGAATTGGATAGCGCCCAGCTACCATTATAGACCCCATGGATCTGTCAGTTTGTCATACTGTGATGGCTCGCATGTTTCTGTGATGCTGAAAGCTATGCCACCAGTATTTCAAATACCAGCAGGGTTACTCATGATGGACAGATTTCAGCTGAGCTTTCAGACTATAACAGACTAGGAAGAAGGACCTGGCAGTCTACTTCTGAAAAAAATTAGCCAATGAAAACCTTATGAAAAGCAAAGGAACATTGTCGGATATAGTGACAGAAGATGAGCTCCTCAGGTTGGACAGAACTCAAAATACAACTGGGGAAGAGCTGCCTCCTCAAAGCAGAGGCTACCTTAATAATGTGGATAGGTTCAAGCTTTCAGGACCTTCATTCTCCTGTGCAGCACAACTCAAAATGAAAAGAAACAGCTGCAAATATCCATCAATAATAGTAATGTGGAATTTAAGATGTATGAACCTAGGAAAACCGGAAATCGTCAAAACTGAAATGAAACACATAGATTGATATTCTAGGCATTAGTGAGGTGAACTGGACTGCTTTTGGTCATTTTGAATTGGACAATCATTTGGCCTACTATGCCAGGAATGACAAATTGAAGGGGAGTGGTGTTGCATTCGTGGTCAAAAAGGACATTTCAAGATCTATTCTGAAATACAGCACTGTCAATGATAGGATACTATTCATATGCCTACAAGGACAACCAGCTACACTGACTATTATTCAAATTTATGCACCAACCACTGAAGATTTTTACAAACTTCTCCAGTCTGAAACTGAGCAAACGTGCAATCAAGATACACTGATAATTACTGGTGATTGAAATGCAAAAGTTGGAAATAGAAAAGAGGGAACAGTAGTTGGAAAATACGGCCTTGGTGATAGAAACAATGCCAGAGATCGCATGATAGAATTTTGCAAAACCAATGACTTCTTCATTGCAAATACTTTTTTCAACAACATAAATTATGGCCCTCATGGAATGGAATACACAGGAATCAAATCAACTACGTTTGTGCAAAGAAATGATGGAAAAACTCTAAATCTTCAGTCAGAAAACAGCCAGGAGCCAACTACAGAACAGATCATCAATTCCTTATGTGTGAGTTCAAGTTGAGGCTGAAGAAAATTAGAACAAGTCCACAAGAGCCAAAGTACAACCTTAAATATATTCCACCTTAATTTAGAGACCAGCTCAAGAATAGATGATGCATTGAACACTAATGACTGAAGCCTAGACCATCTGTGGAATGACATCAAGGACATCATACATGAAGAAGTCAAGAGGTTACGGAAGACAGGGAAGAAAGGAAAGACCAAAATGGATGTCAGAAGAGACTCTGAAGCTTGCTCTTGAACGTAGAATAGCTAAAGTGAAAGGAAGAAATTATGAAGTAAGAGAACTGAATAGAAGATTTCAAAGGGTGGCTCAAGAAAACAAAGTATTATAATAAAACGTGCAAAGACCTGGAGTTGGAAAATCAAAAGGGAAGAACACACTCAGCATTTCTCAAGCTTAAGGAACTGAAGAAAAAACTCAAGCCTAGAATTGCTATATTAGAGGATTATACAGGGAAAATACTAAACTACGCAGGAAGCATCAAAAGAAGATGGAGGGACTACACAGAGTCACTGTACCAAAAAGAATTGGTCGATGTTCAACCATTTCAGGAGGTAGGATATGATCAAGAACCGATGGTACTGAAGGAACAAGTCCAAACTGCACTGAAGGCACTGGCGAAAAACAAGCCTCCAGGAACTGACAGAATACCAATTGAGATGTTTCAACAAATAGATGCAGCACTGTCAGTGCTCACTCGTCCTTGCTAACAAATTTGGAAGACAGCTACCTGGCCAACAGACTGGAAGAGATTCATATTTGTGCCCATTCCATTGTAAGATGATCCAACAGAATGTGGAAACTATTGATCAATATCAATGTCACACACTAATAAAATTTTGCTGATGATCATTCAAAAGCAGTTGCAGCAGTACATCAACAGGGAACTGACAGAAATTCAAGCTGGATTCAGAAGAGGACATGGAACAAGGGAAATCATTGCTGATGTCAGGTGGACTGTGGCTGAAAGCAGACAATACCAGAAAGATGTTTACCTGTGTTTTAGTGACTATGCAAAGGCTTAATTGTCTGTGTGAATCATAACAAATTATTCATAATATTGCAAAAAATGAGAATTCCAGAACACTTAGTTGTGTGTATGAGCAACCTCTACATAGACCAAGAGGTAGTCAATCAAACAGGATAAGGGCATACTGAGTGGTTTAAAATCAGGAAAGGCTTGCATTGGGGATGTACCTCGCACCATACTTATTCAATCTGTATGCTAAACAAATAATTCAAGATGCTGAACTATATGAAGAGGAACTCGGCATCAGGATTGGAAGAAGACTCATTAAAAACCTGCAATATGTTATGCCAGTTGACCTAGATGTCCCCTAATCTATGCTTCCGAGGCCCTAGACCTAGCTACTCAGTCCCTCAAAGTGTTTGTAAAGTGTTAGGAAGCTATGCTTTTGCTTTGGTCCAGTTATGCTGATTTTCCCTGTATTGTGTTTTGTTCTTTCCTTCACCAAAGTTGACACTTCTCTAATATCTAGTTACTGATTTCCCCTCCCCTTCCCTCTCCATCCTAGTAACAAAGAGTGTTTTTTCCTGAGTGTAAACCCTTTCTTGAATTCTTATAACAGTGGTCTCATATAATATTTGTCCTTTTTGTGACTTATTTAACTCAGCATAATGCCTTCCACATTCATCCATGTTAGATGTTTCACAGATTCATCATTGTTCTTTATTGTTGCTTAGTATTCCATTGTGTGTACGTACCATAATTTGTTTATTCATTCATCTGTTGACGGGCATCTAGGTAGTTTCCATCTTTTTGCTATTGTGAATAGTGCTGCAGTGAACATGGGTGTGCATACGACTATTCACGTGATGACTCTTATTTCTCTAGGGTATATCCCTAGGAGTGGGACTGCTGGATCCTATGGTATTTCAATTTCTAGCTTTTTAAAGAAGCACCGTATCATTTTCCAAAGTGGTTATACCATTTTACATTCCCACTAGCAGTGTATAAGAGTTCCAAACTCCCCATGCTCTCTCGAACATTTGTTAGTTTTTGTTTTTTGTACAGTGCCAGTATTGTTGCGGTGAGATTGTATCTCAATGTAGTTTTGATTTGCCTTTTTCTAATGGCTTATGATCGTGAACATTTCCTCATACATCTGTTAGCTCTCTGAATGTCTTCTTTGGTTAGGTGTCTGTTCATATCCTTTGCCCATTTTTATTGGATTATTTATCTTTTTGTTGAGGTGTGGAAGAATCTTGTAGATTTAAGAGATTAGACCCTTATCAGATATGTTGTAGCCAAAAATTTTTTTTCCTAGTCTTTAGGTTTTCTTTTCATTCTTTTGGTGAAGTCTTTTGATGAGCTTAAGCGTTTGACTTTCAGGAGTTCCCAGTTATCTACTTTCTCTTCCAGCGTTTGTGCATTGTTAGTAATGGTTTGATGCTATTTATGCCATGTATTGGGCTCCCTCAACGAGGTGGATCGACACAGTGGCTGCAACAATGAGCTCGAGCATAACAGCAGTTGTAAGGATGGCTCAGAACCGGGCAGTGTTTTGTTCTGCTGTGCATAGGGTTACCATGAGTTGGAACCGACTTGACAGCACCCAACAACAACAACAATTAGGGCTCCTAGTGTTGTCCCTATTTTTTCTTCTAAGATCTTTATCATTTTAGATTTCATATGTAGGTCTTTGATCTATTTTGAGTTAGTTTGTGTATATGGTATGAGGTATGGGTCTTGTTTCATTTTTTTTTCTTTTTTGCAGATGGGTATCCAGTCATGCCAGTACCATTTGTTAATGAGACTGTCTTTTCCCCCATTTAACTGAGTTTGGGCCTTTGTCAAATATCAGCTGATCATAGGTGTATGAATTTACATTGAGGTTCTCAATTCTGTTCCATTGGTCTATGTATTTGTTGTTGTTCCAGTGCCAGGCTGTTTTGACTACCACAGCTGTATAACAGGTTCTAAAATCAGGTAGTGTGAGGCTTCTCACTTTGTTATTCTTCTTCAGTAATGCTTTTCCTTATCCAGGGCCTCTTCCCTTTCCATATTAAGTTGGTGGTTTGTTTCTGCAACTCTTTAAAAAGTGCTGTTGGAATTTGGATTAAGATTGCATTGTATCTGTAGATCACTTTGGGTAAAACTGACATTTTCACAATGTTAAGTCTTCCTATCAGTGAGAATATATGTTTTTCCACTTATGTAGGTCTCTTTTGGTTTCTTGCAGTAGTGTTTTGTAGTTTTCTTTAAATAGCCCTTTTATGTCCCTGGTTAGGTTTATTCCTAAGTACTTTATCTTCTTGGGGCTATTGTAAATGGTATTGATTTGGTGATTTCCTTTTCAATGTTCTGTTTGTTGGTATAGAAGAATCCTACTGACTTTTGTATGTTTATCTTGTATCCTGGTACTTCGTTGAAATCTTCTATTAGTTTCAGTAGTTTTCTTCTGGATCTTTGGGGTTTTCTGTGTATAAGATCATATCATCTGCAAATAGGATTAATTTTATTTCTTCCTTTCCAATTTGAATGCCCTTTATTTCTTTTTCTTGCCTTAATGCTCTAGCTAGGACTTCCAGCACAATATTGAATAAGAGTGGTGATAAAGGACATCCTTGTCCGGTTCCCGTTCACAAGGGAAATGCTTTTAACTCTCTGTTTAGAATGATGTTGGCTATTGACTTTGTAAAAATACCCTTTATTATGCTGAGGAATTTCCCTTCTATTTCTATTTTGCTGAGAGTTTTATCAGGAATGAGTATTGGACTTTGTCTACCTTTTCTGAGTTGATTAATAAGATTATGTGGTCCTTTTGTTTTATTTATGTGGTGAATAACATTGATAGGTTTTCTAGTGTTGAAACATCTTTCATACCTGGTATGAATCCCACTTTGTCATGAAGTGTTTTTTGACATGCTGTTGAGTTTTATTGTCTAGAATTTGGGGAGAACTTTTGTGTCTATGTTCATGAGGGTTATTGGTTTGTAGTTTTTTTTTGTTTGTTTGTTTTTGTGACGTCTTTGCCTGGCTTTGGAATCAGGGTTATGTTAGCTTCATAGAACAAGTGTGGGAGTATTCCATCCTTTTGTATGATCTGAAATACCTTTAGTAGTACTGGTGTTAGCAATTCTCTGAAAGTTTGGTAGAATTCTCCAGTGAAACCATCTGAGTCAGAGCCTTTTTTGTTGTTGCTGTTGTTAGGAGTTTTATTATTATCTCTTCAACCTCTTCATTTGTTATGGGTTTGTTTAGTTTTTCTACCTTGGTTTGTGTTAGTTTAGATTAGGTAGGGTGTTTCTGGAAATTTATCCATTTCTTCTAGGTTTTCAAGTTTATTGGAGTATAATTTTTCATAGTATTCTGTTATGATCCTTTTTATTTCAGTTGGGCCAGTTGTGATACCACCCATCTCATTTCTTATTTGGGTTATTTGCTTCCTGTCTTGTTTTTCTTTTGTCAGTTTGGCCAGTGGTTTGTCAATTTTGTTGATCTTTTCGAAGAACCAACTTTTGATCTCGATACTTCCAATTGTTTTTCCAGTCTCTCTTTTATTTATTTCTGCTCTAATCCTTATTATTTCCTTTCTTCTGGTGCCTCGAGCTTCTTTTGCTGCTCTTTCTATTTATTCAAGTTGTAGGGTTAATGTCTTGATTTGGGCCCTTTTTTCTTTTTTAATGTGTGTGTGTATCGCTATAGATTGATTTCTAAGCACTGCTTTTGCTCTGTCTCAAAGGTTTTGGTAAGATGTGTTTTCATTCTCATTTGATTCTATGAATTTCTTTATTCCATCCTTGATTTCTTCTATAACACAGTGGTTTTTAAGCAAGGTGTTGTTCAGTTTCCATGTATTGGATTTTTTTTTTTTCCCTTGCTGCTTCTGTTATTGATTTCTACTTTTATGGCATTATGGTCAGAGAAGATGCTTTGTGTTATTTTGATATTTTGGATTCTGTTAAGGCTTGCTTTGTGGCCTAAGATATGGTCTGTACTGGAGAATGTTCCATATGTGTTGAGAAAGAAAGCATATTTAGTTACTCTTGGGTGGAGTGTTCTTATATGTCTATGAGGTCAAGCTGGTTGATTGTGGCATTTAGATCTTCTGTATCTTTACTGAGTTTCTTTCTAGATGTTCTATATTTAACTGAAAGTGGTATGTTGAAGCCTCCTACTATTACTGTGGAGCTATTTATTTCTCTTTTCAATACTATTATATTTTGTTTTATGTATTTTGGAGCATTGTCATTGGGTGTTTATCTATTTATTATGATTATGTCCTCCTGGTGTATTGACCCTTTAATCATTATACAGTGTCCATCTTTATCCTTTATATAGCACTGGTGGCACAGTGGTTAAGAGTTCAGCTGCCAACCAAAAGGTTGGCAGTTTGAATCCACCAGCCACTCCTTGAAAACCTTATGGGGAAGTTCTACCCTGTCCTATGGGGTCACTACTAGTCAGATTTGACTCAACAGCAGCGGGTTTGGTTTTATCCTTTATTGTGGGTTTTGCTTTAAAGTCTATTTTATTACAGATTAATATTGTCAGTCCTACCCTTTTTTCGTTGTTTGCTTGATAAATATTTTTCCATTCATTGAATTTTAGTTTGTTTATGTCTTTATGTCTAAGGGGTGTCTCTTGTAGATAGCATATAGCCTGATTGTGTTTTTTAATCCATTCTGCCACTCTGTGTCTTTTACTGGTGCATTTAGACCATTTACATTCACTGTAATTATTGACAGGTAGGAGTTTACTGCTGTCATTTTGATGCATTTGTGTGTGTGTGGTGTTAACTGTTTCTAGGTTATGCTTAATTTTCTGTGCTGAGTTCTTTTTGTTTACATATTTTCATTTCATACCTTTTTTGTTGTTGCTGAGTCTTTTTGTTTTTCTTCTTTTTATTTTGATGGGTAGGTTTGTTAGCTTTTTGTGATTACCTTGAAATCTACCTTTATTTTTCAAAGTTAAATCTGTCTTCTATTTCTTGATATTGCCTTGACTTCCTCTCATATGGAAGTTCTATGACTACATTGTTTATTCCTTCTTTTTTGTTTTGACGTTGTCATCATATATATATTGATGTCTCTGGCTCCCTATTTTCAATCTTTCAGCTTTGATTTGTTTTCATGAATTCCTACCTGGGTGGTATCCGGCTGATCTGTCCTGTGTCCTAGTCTTTGACTATTGTCTAACCAGAGGACTTCCTTTAATAGTTCCCTGCAATTTTGGTCTGGTTTTTACAAATTTCCTTAATTTCTGTTTATCTGGAAATGACTTAATTTCACCATTGTACAGTTTTGCTGGATATATAATTCCTGGTTGACATTTTTTTCTTTTTTCCTTCAAGGATTTATATAAGTCATCCCACTGCCTTCTTGCCTGCGTGGTTTCTGCTGAGTAGTCAGAGCTTAATCTTATTCATTCTCCTTTGTAGGTGACTTTTTTTTAATCCCTAGCTGCTGTCAAGATTCTTTCTTTGTCCTTGGTTTTGGCATTGGTTTGGTTTGATTATGATATGCCTTCGTTATTTTCTTTTGAGGTCTACCTTGTGTGGGGTTCCTTGAGCTTCTTGGATAGATATTTTCTCATCTTTCATGACATTAGGGAAGCTTTCTGCCAGCAAATCTTCAACAATTCTTTGTGTGTATTCTGTTATCCTTCCTTGTTCTGGTATTCTGATCACTTGTAGGTTTTTCCCCTTGATAGTGTCCAACATAATTCTTAGGCTTTCTTCATTTTTTTCATTCATTTTTCTGATTTTTTCCTCAAATTGATGTCTAGGGATTTATCTTCAATCTCACTAATTCTGACTTCCATTGTCTCAGTTCTGCTCCTATGACCTTCTACTGAGTTGTCTAAGTCTGAAATTTTATTGTTCTTCTCCTGGATTTCCGTTTGCTTTCTCTTATGGTTTCTATCAGCCTGTTTATACTTTCATTTTGTTCTTGTATTGTTTTCCTGAAATTTTCTATTGCTTTTTCTGTGTGTTCTTTGGCTTGGTATGAGGTTTGCCTGATCTCCTTCCTGATTCCTTGGGGAGCTCTGTATATTGGTCTTTTGAATTCTTTCTCAGATAATTCCATTGCCTTATCTTCTCTGGAAGGTTTTTTGGTTCTTTATTTTGATAGCTAGCTGGAGCTGTCTTGTCCTGCTTTTTGATGTGATTTGATATTAACTGTTATTTCCAAGGCATCAATAGTTATTGCATTTATTTATTGTATTTTCATTTGCTATGTCCTGTATTTTTGTTTTGTTATGCCTAAGTAGGTGGGGCATGTGAGTTGCTTTGGTTGTTGGCGTCGTTGGAGCTCTCAGATCCTGTCTCCAGATGAACAGAGCAGCTACTAAGTGTATGAGCCCAGGGGTCTGCTCACTGTTCTTGTGGGCTAAATTTATTCAGGGCACAGGTGCCTGGGTCATCGGTCACCAAGTGTGTGGTACAGACTGTCGCCTACAGCTCTAGGCGGGCAGAGTTGTGTGGGAGCGTTCAGAGTAGGCACAGGTCTCTGGTTGCAGTGGGGAATGATTTGTGAGGCAAGATAGGGGGCTGACAGCTGCTGGGTAAAAGGCAAGTCCGTGTACCCTACAGCATGTAGTGGGTGGGTAGTACAGCCAGTCCTTGGGCACCTGGTGCCTTTGGCTGGAAGGATCAGGAGTACCACTAGTTCTCAGACCCCTGTTGTAGGTGGCTAGATGAGTGGGTGGCACCACTGGCCCTCAGGCACCCAGTGTGGGGTGAGTCCCCTTCTTAAGGAGCAGGGTATTGTCAAATATCACAAATCTGCAGCTTCCCCTAAAATGCTAAAGGTGAAAATGGGCTTCAGGGGTTTGCCCTGCTGTTTTATGCCAATGAGGCTGTGCAGTGTTGAATCGGCCCATAAGGGACTGGGTGGGATGAGAAGCACTGCAAATCTGTGGACCCCATATGCTAGTGGCTATGCAAAGGGCTGGGGCCTCGTGACTGGCCCTGAGTTCCCAGTTTAGGGGGTGTGGCATTGTTGAATGCTGTGAGACTGGTGTCAGAGCAGGGTGGGGGATGGTGAAGGGAAGGAAGTTCTTCTATGCTATGAAGCTCTAGAGTGGGAGGGGTTATTTTGCCAGTGTGTGCAGTAAGTTGAGAGCTTGCACTTAACTTTTGAAAGTCTGGTGTCTCTCTTGTTTGATTCTTGAGGTGAGTGCAGATTCATTGCTGCTTGGCTACACCAGATGTGGTGGGCCTCAGCTTGGGATGTTGCTGCTTGCCTCAGCCCATGTGTGCTCTGTAGACTCAGCTAGCAGGGCACCAGTGAACCCATGGTCTGTAGTTCCCCATTTCCACTGCTTTTGAATTGTCTCTCCTTCTACCTGCTGCTCAGTCCAATTCTTCAGCTTTGTCTTTGATGATTAGGGTTTCTAGCTTGTCATATATATTTGATTCGTTTGTTTTTTTTTAGTCTTTGTTGTAAGAGGGATGACAGGATGTGTCTATTTCACCGTCTTGGCTCCGCCTCCTATTTTCCATCTATATTTAATGTAACACCCATCTTCCTCTCACCAAATTCTTCAGCCATACCAAATCATCACTTTAATCAATGTGCCATCTGATCTCATACTTTCATAACTTTGAATAGGAAATACTCCCTTCCTGAATTTATTTTTTTGAACCCTTTATTCTTCCATTGAGCCTGGTGGTACAGTGGTTAAGCCCTCAGCTTCTTAAGTGAAAGGTGCATTTCAAAACCACCAGCCGCTCTGTAGGAGAAAAATGTGGCAATGACAGTCTATGTTTGTAAATATTATAGCCTTGGAAACACTAGGAGGCCATTCTACTTTGTTCTATAGATAGTGTCACTGTAAGTTTGAAATCGACTCAATGGCAACATTTTTGGGTTTTGGCTATTCCTCTGGTAAATGACAAAATTCAAGATCCAACATAGTCATTATGTCTCCAAAGAGTCAATCACTCCCTCATTTAGAATTGTACTTTTTTGCATATGGAGTTTTATCACAAATTATTAATATCATAGTTTTCATGTTTGCATTATTAAGAAATGAGTTTTTTTTTCTAAGACATATATCAACTTATTATTCTTGCCATCCCAGCTTTCCAGATCTATATCCATTTTTCAAAATGGTTATCCCAAATGTAAAATAGAATTTACATACTGGGTGTGATATATGCACTAGCTTCATATCTTTACAAAATCAGCTGGAAATAAGTTATGGAGTTTATAAAGAAAAAGAAATGCTAGCCCTTTTCTTTTTTTTTTGTCCCACTCAAAGCAATTTGTTAGTGTTACACAAGACACATGGAGGACAGAGCATTCTATACACCTCTTAATAAAAAAACAGAGCTCTAACACTACAAAATCTCAATTAACCTTATATCAAAAGCCTTATGTTCTCTTCAGACTCTGAGTGTTCTATGACTTAACGCTCTCTGAAAAAGTATTGCAAAATAAAATGTAGGAAATCTATTACTTAGAAATTATTGCTAGAAAGAGAGTGCCATATACCTTAGAATGCTTCCATAGCATCCCCTACATAGTGACCATCAATACTACTAGTACATTTCCAGTAAAAGGACATGCATTTTTCAAGAAATGTTATTTCTTGATTGAGAAGAACTAACTTTTGGGAAGTTTTTTTGAAACCAGCTACCCTTTTTTCTCTGATCCTCTGAAATGACACTGAATAAATTTAAGTCTTAGAATTTACAAGACTTCAAATAATTAGGCAGCTATAATAATCCCTATTAATCACTATTTATCCAAGATAAATATATCAAATTCCTTTCAACATTTCTTATAAAAGATGTGACCTCCAAAACATTTTAAGCAAATTCATTCTCTAGACAGAAACCAAACCAAAGATCTCTATAAATTATGATAGATGGAATTTTTTTTTTTTTTTTTGGAATTGGACACTTTTCTCTGATGTAGTCTCAGGACCCTACAACAAAATCTAACTTTCAAAACATTCAGAAAGAAAGTATCGTAGCCAGTTGGGTTTTTAGATAGCTAAAGCCTAGAACTTAGTCTTATTTTACAGGTTCTTTTAAGTCAGAGATGATCTCAGAATGTTCAGAAATCAGATACAACTTTTTCTTTTTTCTTTTACAATATTCTTATGCCTTTTGTTATGACTGGTTGTCATACATCGCAGAGTTTTTATTTCTTAGAACCTAAAATCAATTTAAATATTTTCTTGATGTTGGTGGGATCATGCTTTTTTTTTTTTCCCTCAAGGCCTTTTGTTGTTAACTGTTATCATCATCACTTCCAGAGGATATTTCTGGTGTCAATCAAGAATTCCATTTGCTAACTAATACAATATGAAGGTGAGTTGGTCACTGTCTCTTGTTCTTCAGTGCTACCATTTACTTTTAGCTTGTTGGTCAATGCCATTTTCTAAAAATCAGTTGTTATTATTCCTTCCTTTTATTCTTTAAACCCCCCAAACAAACCCATTGCCATCAAATCAATTCTGACTCACGGTGATCCCATGTATTACAGAGTTAGGTTTCCTTGGCTGCAATCTTTACGGAAGCAGATCACCTGGTCTTTCTTCTGCAGTGTTAATGAGTGAATGTGAACGGAAACCCTTGATGTTGGTAGTTGAGTGCAAACAATTTTTGCTCCCAGTGACATTTTATCTTTTAGAGAGAAGATATTTTCTGCCAGGCCATCAATCAATACTTCACAGATATGCTAATTTTAGAAAAATGAAGGTTCAAACAGCATCCAGATGTTTACAAAGGCATATATGCATACGTTCACTTTGTTTACAAGTGACTTACATGTTGGTAGACATAGTAAGATTGTTAAACCTACCACCTTATGTGTTATTTTTTACTGAAAATTATTGGGATGTTAATCAAATATTTTGCAAAATCTGTTATTTTTCTACATAGTATTCAGTATTAAAACTTCCCTTTTAAATTTTGCTCTCTTCATCAAATTTCAAATGAAAGACTACTTATTCATGTTAGTGAAACTCTTAATATACTCAGGCTTTTATAATTTTTAAAATATATACTTTTTCCCCTTCAAAGAACCCTTTATATTGATTTTGTAAACCATGATTTAAGAAAAAAGCTATTCCAGTTTTTAGATAACATGCATATATTTGCTTATAATATACATCTTTTTCTATCGTGGTTAAAATCTTTATAACGAAAATCACTAGCTCTGCCTCTAAATCTTTCAATTTCAATCCTTCCTTCAGTCTTTCAGTAAATGTTTTTAAGTGTCAATTATATGCTAGACGCTGGGCTAGTTTCTGTGGATATAAGAATAGACAGAAAATACTAGCTATTTTGAAATAATCTCTTTGCAATAGCATAAAAGCAGACATACAGATACTGTAATCAGAGCTACATTGCGACATGCGAATTTTTTCAAGAGAAATTAGATGTAGAAGTATCTATTCCCATGAGTTAAGAAAAATCTTAAGAGAGGAGGTAAAATTTGAATTAAATTATTTTTGGCAAATAAGCATTCAAAAGGTAGAAAAGAAAGAACAAGTAGCTATCCAACTGCAGGGGACTAGTATGTTAAAGGGTGTGAGAAATCATGGTCCATTTGAATAACCACAATTTCTACCATGCATTTTGTCTAACATGTGGATTTTTGTGTGAGACAAGAAGGAAATGTTTTCAAAATATTGATGCAGGCCATAATCTAAGGAGTTTTGCATACAATGCTCAAATTTTGACTTTATCCTATAAATGATAAAAATATTAAATGATATTAAGCAAAAATGTGATTAAACAGATATGTATTTCAGAAAAATTGCTTTCATATAATACAAAGAATGGATTAGGTGGTTTAAGACTAGAAAGAGAGTAACATACATACAAATTGTAGTTGTAGTTATGGTTGAGAAGATGGCCAGAAATAGAGCTCAAGGAAAAACTAGAAGGAAAAAAACAAAAAAGAACAGAGAGGTATACACAATAAGTGAAAAGATTAAAATTTTAAGAAGATAGTCATCAGCAGGATCAAACATCACAAAAACAGACAGAAACAATAAACAAAATAAACACTGAAAATCATTATGTTGAAACAATAGTTTCAAATGATTTGTAGGAGTATAAGTCAAATTGAAGAATTTTGAGATGTGGGCGAAAAGAGGAACTGTAGTCAGCTTTGTAGACTACTCTTTTTAAGTTTTGAACAACTAATGGATTGATTGAGACTTAATAGTTTTATTTCCACTAAAAAGTTCACTTGATTCATGAAATGCCCATGATAAAAGATATTTTAGCCATTGGGAATATAACACAAAGCCACAGCCAACTGTCCTAAACAGCTTAGTATGATTGGTAAGGAGCTCCATGTGTTTCTATTGTAGTTCTCTAAACAAAAAATAATAGTTACTTGTGTTAATGACTCTTCCTAAAAAAGAAACTGGCAAGGAGTAACTTAGGTCCTAAAGTGATGCAATCCATTATCTTTCAGCAATGTGGCAATTACATTTTTATGCATCAAGAGTGGAAGAGGCATGTACCTGCAGTTAAACTTTTATGCATCACTATTTACAGAAGTGGAATAAATATCCATCAATGACATCATGTATACAAGAACATCCATCAAGGGTTGAGAGAAGGAAAAGAATAACTATGATTAATTGTTTATTCTTCAATTCATCAGGTGATAAAATAAATATGCTTCAGTTTAACTGCTGACGCGTTCAGAGTAAGGCGTGGGATGTGTGTCGGTTCAAACTGGGTACGTTACTAATTTCAAGAGCGAAATGAAAATCCATTAATCACACACCAAGTAATTGGAAATACTTGGGAGGATTTGTGCAGAGATTTTATTTTCCCAAACAGCTTCTTAGAACTTGTCTTCACATCAAAAAACTCTGCCCTGATTTGTTGATACATCAAGTTCTGTAGAAAACTAGTTATGGTTCACAGATTTGCAAAACTGATTATATGACACATGACAACAAACCTAATGCAGGCCAAGTGCTATAGTGTAATTTATAAGTAATTTTACAGAAAATTCTATCATAAGCAAAGTTTGTATTATTAATAAGAATATCATTAATTGGATAAATTATGGTGTGATTTTTTTTTTTTAGAGGGTCTTTCCACTTTACCTATACACTATGATTGGAGCATATTTCACACAGTTTTTGTGATTTGCTTTCTGAATTACATCTATCTGTGGAATATTTTACCTCAAACAGTTTCTCAAGTTTGTTCAATAATACAAAGCTTTATGATATTTGAAGTCAACTCCTGGAACACCTGTCATCATCCCAGTAGTGTTACATCAAAACTTTATTTTGTTTTACATGACCTATAGTGCATAAAATGGAAGTCTTTGAAATTCAGTGTTGCTGACAGAGGACTGAAACTTGACCAGAACACAAATATTTTACCAATTGCCTACTCTGGAATAGCTGAACAATAATAAATAACAGTGGGATTATTACCACCATACATTGATACTGGGGTAAATGTAAACTAATTTGATGTCCTACTCTCCATTAAAAAAAAAAAAAAGGGCTGTTGAGTAGATTCTGACTCATAGTGACCCTATGTTACATCCTTTTTAAAACTTTGGGTAAGAAAAACAATTTAACTATCTGTTATAGATTGAAATGTGTTCCCCAAAAATGTGTGTCAACTTGGCTAGGCCATGATTCTCAGTACTGTGTGACTGTCCACCATTTTGTCATCTGATGTGATTTTCCTGTGTGTTATAAATCCTACATCTATGATGTAAATGAGGTGGGATTAGTGGCAGTTCCTTTAATGAGGCAGGACTCAATCTATAAGATAAGATTGTGTTTTATGTGGATCTCGTTTGAGATATGAAACAGAGAAGCAAGCAGAGAGACATGGGGACCTCATACCACCAAGAATGTAGTGCCAGGAGCAGATCGTGTCCTCTGGGCCCAAGTCCCCTACACTGAGAAGCTCCTAGGCCAGGGGAAGATGGATGACAAGGACCTTCCCCCAGAGCTGACAGAGAGAGAACGCCTTCCCTGAGAGCTGGCACACTGAATATGGAATTCTAGCCTCCTAGACAGTGAGAGAATAAATTTCTCTTTGTTAAAGCCATTCAGTTGTGACATTTCTGTTATAACAGCACTAGATATCTAAGACAATATCCAGTTAGATTGGGAAAGAATATAAATTATGAATTTGTATGTCTCTCATCAAGTTAGTAAGCAAATTATCAAATCCCAACTATTACTTGCCCTTAACTTTGATTATACACCCATAAAAATGTTAATACTTCTTTTCTTCACAATCTTTTCATTAGAACCAAATATAGCTTCTTAAGTGACTTTTTTTAATCCCCATTTGGGAGATGTGGAAAGGAAGAAGATTGACTTTATGAAGCATGGAAGTAGCAGTCAAGAAATTAAATGACATATTATTGTATTGAGAAAATCCACTGTAAAAAAAAAATTTTTTTTTTAAAAGACCTCTTTAAATTATTAAAAAGCAAAAATGTCATTTTGATGACTAAGGTACACCTAATCTAAACCATGGTCTTTTCAATGCCTCATATGCATGTGAAAGCTGGACCAAAAAAAAAAAAGAAAGACTGAAGGAGAGTTGATGCATTTGAATTGTGGCATTGGCTAAGAATATTGACTATAACAAGAACTGCCAGAAGAACGAACAAACAGGTCTTGGAGGAAGTACAGTCACAATGTTCCCTAAAAGTGAAGATGGAGAGAATTGGCTTGCTTACTTTAGACAAGTCATCAGATCAGGAGGGATCAATCGCTAGAAAATGACATCATGTTTGGTAAAGTAGAAGGTCAGTGAAAAGCTGGGAAACTATGAGGTGAATTGACACAGTGGCTGCAACAATGGTCTCAAACATAGGAGCGATTGTGAGGATGATGCAACACCCTGGCCAGGTTTCCTTTTGTTCTACATAGGGCCACCATGAGTTGGAGCCAAATGGCAACAACTAATTTTCATTTTGTTCTTTATGGAATAATTCAAAAGTTAAAGACATCAATTATTTAAATTAAAAAAGAAATATTGAAGTTTAAAAATATACCAACCCATAAAACCAGTGGCTGTTGAGTAGATTCCAACTCATGATGACACCATGTTATTCAGTGTTGTACTGTACACAGGATTTTCATCAACTGCGACCTTTCTAAACTAGATTGCCAGACCTTTCTTCTGAAGAACCTCTGGGTGGATTTGAAACTCCAATCTTTTCACTAGTAGCCACCACCTAACCCTTTGCACCACCCAGTGACTACCAAAATGTATACAGGTCCCAGCTTAAAAGCTGTGCAATTATGAGTGTAATACTGAGTTTTTACTCAAGAGGCAAAGTAAGGTAGTGTCCAAAAGAAGGAAAGATGATGTAATCAGCATTTCCCAACCTTTTTTCATTTCATAGCAGATATAAAAATTAAAATATTTGCATGGCAAAATAGGATAAAGGAACAAATTCAGAGGCAGCCAGTCAAGATTCAAATTCCAGGGAAAAACCAATCTAATTGTCCTATATTTTTCTTAATGCCTACATTTTGGCCAGGGCAAGAATAGAGTACTCCATCTGATATCCACCAAGACTGAATTCAATGACAGAAGAGTAGTTTTCCAAAGTAAAATCAGGGTGCTCCTAAAATAAAAAGGGGAGGGGTTGGATGTTTCACAAAGATGTCATTAGAAATATAGCATCTATATAATTATTTCTATTATAGTGGCTTAGTGGTTAGGAGCTCAGCTGCTATAAAAGGTTAGCAGTTCAAATCTACCAACTGCTCCTTGGAAATCCTATGGGGCAGTTCTACTCTGTCCTATAGGGTCACCATGAGTCGAAACTGACTCAATGGCACCTAACAACAAAGAACAACAAATATATATATATATATATGATCACAAAAAATGATTATAACTCACGTCCCTTAGTTTGGATCTTTAAACACTATAGCTATCAATGGATTATACCCAGCAAAAACCCAGTGCCGTTGAGTCGATTCCGACTCATAGAATGGATCATATACATTAAAAAATGAACAGATTTAATTATAGATACAGATATAAAATAGATTTAGATACAGGTATAGACATACAAATGCCTGTGCTTGTTGGAATCATGATTATTCTCTCTGCTTTTGTTAAATTTTTATGTTCAACAGGGAGTAGAAGCTTCATGAATTTTACAGACATGCTCTTTAAAGAAACAGAGGTTGAATGCAATAATTGCTAAATTGTGCTAAAAGAAGAGAACACTAGCAGTTGAATGGCCACTTAGTTTTTATTTATATACTTAGAGGTTAAAATAATATTGCTAACATACATTTTTTCCTTGTATAGTATCAATTTTTTTAAATGACTAATTTATTCAGAACAAAACAGAAAACCTGTCTTTATTGTTGTTGTTTGTTGCTAGGTGCCATCCAGTCAGTTCCGACTCATAGTGACCCTGTGTACAAGAGAGCAAAACACTGCCCAATCCTGCACAATCCTTGTTATGATTCAGCCTGTTGTTGCAGCCAGTGTGTTAATCCATCTTGCTGAGAGTCTCCCTCTTTTTCGCTTACCCTCTACTCTACAAAGCATGATGTCCTTCTCCAGGGACTGTTCCCTCTTGATAACATGTCCAAAGTATGTGAGACAAAGTCTCGCCATCCTTGCTTCTAATAAGCATTCTGGCTGTACTTCTTCCAAGACAGATTTGTTTGTTCTTTTTGCATTCCATGGTATATTCAATATTCTTTGCCAACACCCTAATTCAAGTACATCAATTCTTTTTTTGGTCATCTTTATTTATTGCCCAGCTTTCTTATGCATATGAGGTGATTGAAAACACCATGGCTCGGGTCAGGTGCACTTTAGTCCTTAGAGTGACACCTTTGCTTTTTAGCAATTTTAAAAGGTGTTTTGCAGCAGATTTGCCCAATGCAATGCATAATTTGATTTCTTGGCTGCTGCTTCCATAGGTTTTGATTGTGGATCCAAGTAAAATGAAATCCTTGATGACGTCAATTTTCTCCATCTATCATGATTTGCTTATTGGTCCAGTTCTGAGGATTTTTGTTTTCTTTATATTAAGGTGTAATCCAGACTTCAGGTTGTGGTCTTTGATTTTCATCAGTAGATGCTTCATGTCTTTTCAGTTTCAGCAGAGAAGATTGTGTCATCTACATATTGCAGACTGTTAACAAGTCTACCTCCAATCCTGATGCCATGTTCTTCTTTATATAGTCCAGCTTCTTGGATTACTTTCTCAGCATATATATTCATGTTGTTATATATTCACCAATTTTGATTAACTTAGACTAGGTCTTTAAAAACAAATATGTGGGGGTGGGGCCAAGATGGCTGACTAGGTAGAAGCTACCTTGGATCCCTCTTGCAAAAAAGACCCGGAAAAACAAGTGAATCAGTCACATACATGACAATCTACAAACTCTGACCATCAAACACAGATCTAAAGAGTTGACCTGAGTGACAGAGATACAGCCAGCGCAAGGAGGCTGCACACTGATGTGGCTAAAAGAGAACGAGCAACCATGGGGAGGCAGCGACTGTTTTTGGAGCCTGGAGCCAGCGTCCCAGTCAGAAAACCTTGCCGCTGGGCTTTGGACTGGGCACAGGGGAGCTGAGCACGGCATCCTGAGACAGCGCAAACACAGGACGCAGCCCTAGCCCCCAGAAGTAACCTCGGGGGAAGCTCAGCCAGTGCAGCAGGCAGCGCAGCAAAGCGGCTGACAGGAGAAGTTACCGGGAGGCAGCGACTGGTTTTACAGCCTGGGGTGCAGTGTCCCAGCTGGGGAATCTTGGTGCTGGGCTTTGGACTGGGAGTGAAGGAACCGACCACAGCTTCTGAGACAGCACAAGCACAGGACACGGGCCTGACCCTTGGGGGAAATCTCGACCCAGCCAATGCACACAGGCTACAAACCCCTCTGGAATCTCAGATAAAAGAGTCATCACCAAGCAAGATAAGTAACTTTCTCTATATTCCTGGGTGCTACTCTCTACTATCTACCTGATCCCTCCCCTCCCCCTCCCAGGTGGCTTCATTAATGCTGGAATTTCCTGGACCAGAGCCTGAAGTGCTCTGCAGTTTTTTTTTTTTTTTTTTTTTGTCTTTTCCTAACCCATTCTCCTGGCCTGAGAGAAGCAGCTACAAAAAACCCAGGGACCAAAAATCCTTCCCTGACTTCCCAAAATTGGACTAAAAATACAGAACCAGCTCCAGCCAAGCATATGAGATCCACAGTCTTGGGCTTTCATCCCTACAGGGAACAAGGTGGCTATTATAATGCAAAGGCAATTCTGATAGTGATCTGACTATAATTGTTTTAGCTGATTACTGGAAAGACAGGGTTCCCAGGTCTGATATCTCTACCTATTAAACAGAGCCCTCACTGACCCACAACTGGGAACTGAGGGCTGAAGCTCCACCCAAACCATGTAGCCTCCTGCCATTGGGGTCTGAGGATAGTGACACCTACCAATCTATAGAGGTACATGCATTGGGTGCCTAAGGTACAGCTGCAGAGCCCACCCACCAAAATGCTTTAGGAATAGAGACACACCTACCTCACTGGCACTTGGGGGAAGCCTGACAGCATCCTGCCCCCCCTGGAATGTGACCCCCTGCTGCTGCTAGAATCTGGTGCACACAACTATCACCACTACTCCTCTAAGTGAATAGGTAACAGTCTACACCACACACTTGGTGACCCAAAATCAGATTCTTCTCAAGAATAGAGAAGAGACTCTTAGGCTTATATATTTGGTAACAGCCCAAACCAGCTGGTAATAGGACATAAGTGATTCAAAGGCTACAACAATCAAGACAGTGCAATCTAGTAGCCCATCTACGTATATTGAAAGAAAACAAAACAAGATAAGACTCAGTGAGCAAATATAAAATAAACCATTTTAATGTCTTATAGATGGCTCGGAGACAGCAGTCGATAACAAACCATATAAACAAGCAGACCATGATTGCTTCTACAACTCCCCAAATTAAAGAATCAAAATCTTTCCCAAATGAAGATACAATCCTGGAATTGCCAGATGCAGAATATAAAAAACTAAATTACAGAATGCTTCAAGACATCAGGGATGACCTCAGAAATGAAATAAGGCAATCTACAGAAAAAGCCAAGGAACACACTGACGAAGCAGTTGAAGAAATCAAAAAGATTGTTCAAGAACATAGTGGAAAAATTAATAAGCTGCAAGAATCCATAGAGAGACAGCATTCAGAAATCCAAAAGATTAACAGTAAAGTTACAGAATTAGACAACTCAATAGGAAGTCAGAGGAGCAGAATCGAGCAATAGGAATGCAGAGTGGGGGAGCTGGAGGATAAGGCAATTGACACCAATATAGTTGAAGAAAAATCAGACAAAAGAATTAAAAAAAATGAAGAAACCCTAAGAATCATGTGGGACTCTACCAAGAAGAATAACTTGCATGTGACTGAAGTTCCAGAACAGGGAGGGATAACAGAAAATACAGAGAGTAATAGTTGAAGATCTATTGGCAGAAAACTTCCCTGACATCATGAAAGATGAAAGGATATCTATCCAAGATGCTCATCGAACCCCATTTAAGATTGATCCAAAAAGAAAATCACCAAGACATATTATCATCAAACTTGCTAAAACCAAAGATAAAGAGAAAAATTTTAAAAGCAGCCAGGGATAAAAGAAAGGTCTCCTACAAAGGAAAATCAATAAGAATAAGTTCAGACTACTCAGCAGAAACCATGCAGTCAAGAAGGCAATGGGATGACATATATAGAGCACTGAAGGAGAAAAACTGTAAGCCAAGGATCATATATCCAGCAAAACTCTCTCTCAAATATGAAGGTGAAATTAAAACATTTACAGAAAACACAAGCTTAGAGAATTTGCAAAAACCAAACCAAAGTTACAAGAAATACTAAAGGAAATTATTTGGTCAGAAAATCAATAATATCACATACCAACACAACACAAGGTCACTGAACAGAACATCCTGATATCAACTCAAATAGGGAAATCAGAAAAAGAAATTAAGATTAATTTTAAAAAGAAAAAGTGCTCAAAACAGGGAATCATTGAAGTCATTATGTAAAAGATCACAATAATCAAAAAGAAGAACTAAATACAGGAGGCATGGAACTGCCATATGGAGAAGAGAACAAGGTGATATAGGACGATACAAGTTAGGTTTTTACTTAGAAAAATAGAGGTAAATATTAAGGTAACCACAAAGAGGTCTAACAATTCCATAACTCAAAATAAAAACCAAGAAAAACATAACGACTCAGCAAACATAAAGTCAACTACTATGAAAATGAGGAAAACAAAATTTACAAAGAAAAACGTCTCAGCAAAAAAAAGTAAGTGCAAAAATAACATTGTCAACAACACACACAAAAAGACATCAAAATGACAGCACTAAACACATACTTAACTATAATTACGCTGAATGTAAATGGACTAAATGCACTAATAAAGAGACACAGAGTCTCAGACTGCATAAAGAAACACGATCCGTCTATATGCTTCGTACAAGAGACACACCTTAGACTTAGAGACACAAACAAACTAAAACTCAAAGGATGGAAAAAAATATATCAAGCAAACAACAAGCAAAAAAGAGCAGGAGTAGCAATATTAATTTCTGACAAAATAGACTTCAAATTTAAATCCACCACAAAGGATAAAGAAGGGCACTACATAATAATTAAAGCGACAATTGACCAGGAAGATATAACCATATTAAATATTTATGCACCCAATGACAGGGCTGCAAGATACATAAAACAAACTTTAACAGAACTGAAAAGTGAGATAGACACCTCCGCAATTATAGTAGGAGATTTCAACACACCACTTTTGGAGAAGGATAGGACTTCCAGTAAGAAGCTCAATAAAGACACGGAAGACCTAATTGCTACAATCAACCAACTAGACGTCATGGATTTATACAGAACACTCCACCCAACTGCTGCAAAGTATACATTTTTTTGTGCACATGGAACATTCTCTAGAATAGACCACATATTAGGTCATAAAACAAACCTTTGCAGAATCCAAAATATCAAAATATTACAAAGCATGTTCTCAGACCACAAGGCCACAAAAGTAGAAATCAATAACAGAAAAATCAGGGAAAAGAAATCAAATACTTGGAAACTGAACAATACCCTGCTCAAAAAAGACTGGGTTATAGAAGACATTAAGGAGGGAATAAAGAAATTCATAGAATGCAACGAGAATGAAAACACTTCCTATCAAAACCTCTGGGACACAGCAAAAGCAGTGCTCAGAGGTCAATTTATATTGATAAATGCACACATACATAAAGAAGAAAGAGCCAAATCAGAGAACTGTCCCTACAACTTGAACAAATAGAAAGTGAGCAACAAAAGAATCCATCAGGCACCAGAAGAAAACAAATAATAAAAATTAGAGCTAAACTAAATGAATTAGAGAACAGAAAAACAATTGAAAGAATTAACAAAGCCAAAAGCTGGTTCTTTGAAAAAATTAACAAAATTGATGAACCATTGGCCAGACTGACTAAAGAAACACAGGAAAGGACACAAATCACCTGAATAAGAAATAAGATGGGCCATATCACAACAGACCCAACTGAAATTAAAAGAATCATATCAGATTATTACAAAAAATTGTACTCTAACAAATTTGCAAACCTAGAAGAAATGGATGAATTCCTAGAAAAACACTACCTACCTAAACTACCACAATAAGAAGTAGAACAACTAAATACACCCATAACAAAAAAGAGATTGATAAGGTAATCAAAAAACTCCCAACAAAAAAAAAGCCCTGGCTCAGACGGCTTCACTGCAGAGTTCTACCAAACTTTTAGAGAAGAGTTAACACCACTACTACTAAAGGTATTTCAAAGCATAGAAAATGATGGAATACTACCTAACTCATTCTATGAAGCCACCATATCCCTGGTACCAAAACCAGGTAAAGACATCACAAAAAAAGAAAACTACAGACCTATATCCCTCATGAACATAGATGCAAAAATCCTCATCAAAATTCTAGCCAATAGAATTCAACAACATATCAAAAAAATAATACACCACGACCAAGTGGGATTTATACCAGGTATGCAAGGCTGGTTTAATATTAGAAAAACCATTAATGTAATCCACCATATAAATAAAACAAAAGACGAAAACCACATGATCTTATCAATTGCCGCAGAAAAGGCATTTGACAAAGTTCAACACCCAAAAAAAAAAATTTAACACCCATTCATGATAAAAACTCTCAGCAAAATAGGAATTGAAAAAAAATTCCTCAACATAATAAAGGGCATCTATTTTTTTTTATACAAAGCCAACAGCCAACATCCCTCTAAATGGAGAGAGCCTAAAAGCATTTCCCTTGAGAACGGCAACCAGACAAGGATGCCCTTTATCACCGCTCTTATTCAACATTGTGCTAGAGGTCCTAGCCAGAGCAATTAGGCTAGACAAAGAAATAAAGGGCATCCGGATTGGCAAGGAAGAAGTAAAATTATCTCCATTTGCAGATGACATGACCTTATACACAGAAAACCCTAAGGAATCCTCCAGAAAACTACTGAAACTAATAGAAGAGTTTGGCAGAGTCTCAGGTTATACAATAAACATACAAAAATCACTTGGATTCCTCTACATCAACAAAAAGAACATCAATGAGGAAATCACCGAATCCATACCATTCAGTAGCCCCAAAGAAGATAAAATACTTAGGAATAAATCTTACCAAAGGTATAAAAGACCTGTACAAAGAAAACTACAAAGTACTAGTGCCAGAAACTAAAAGGGACCTACATAAGTGGAAAAAAAATTCCTTGCTAATGGATAGGAAGACTTAACATAGTAAAAATGTCTGTTCTACCAAAAGCCATCTATACATACAATGTACTTCCGATCCAAATTCCAATGACATTTTTTAATGTGATGGAGAAACAAGTCACCTACTTCATATGGAAGGGAAAGAAGCCCCGGATAAGTAAAGCATTACTGAAAAAGAAGAAGAAAGTGGGAGGCCTCATTCTGCCTGATTTTAGAACCTATTACACAGCCACAGTAGTCAAAACAGCCTGGTACTGGTACAACGACAGGCAGGTAGACCAATGGAACAGAATTGAGAACCCAGATGTAAATCCATCCACATACAAGCAGCTGATATTTGACAAAGGCCCAGTGTCAGTTAATTGGGGAAAAGATAGTCTTTTTAACAAATGGTGCTGGCATAACTGGATATCCATTTGCAAAAAAATGAAACAGGACCCATACCTCACACCATGCACAAAAACTAACTCCAAGTGGATCAAAGACCTAAACATAAAGACTAAAATGATAAAGATCATGGAAGAAAAAATAGGGACAACGTTAGGAGCCCTAATACAAAGCATAAACAGAATACAAAACATTACTAAAAATGACGACAAGAAACCAGATAACTGGGAGCTCCTAAAAATCAAACACCTATGCTCATCTAAAGACTTCACCAAAAGAGTAAAAAGATCACCTACAGATTGGGAAAAAATTTTCAGCTATGACATCTCCGACCAGCACCTGATCTCTAAAATCTATATGATTCTGTTAAAACTCAACCACAAAAAGACAAACAACCCAATCAAAAAGTGGGCAAAGGATATGAACACGCACTTCACTAAAGAAGATATTCAGGCAGCTAACAGATAGATGAGAAAATGCTCTCGATCATTAGCCATTAGAGAAATGCAATTAAAACTACGATGAGATTCCATCTCACTCCAACAAGGCTGGCATTAATCCAAAAAACACAAAATAATAAATGTTGGAGAGGCTGCGGAGAGATTGGAACTCTTATACACTGCTGGTGGGAATGTAAAATGGTACAACCACTTTGGAAATCTATCTGATGTTTTCTTAAAAAGATAGAAATAGAACTACCATACAACCCAGAAATCCCACTCCTTGGAATATACCCTAGAGAAATAAGAGCCTTTACACGAACAGATATATGCACACCCATGTTTATTGCAGCTCTGTTTACAATAGCAAAAGGTTGGAAGCAACCAAGGTGTCCATCAGTGTATGAATGTTTAAGTAAATTATGGTATATTCACACAATGGAATACTACGCATCAATAAAGAACAGTGACAAATCTGTGAAACATTTCATAACATGGAGGAACCTGGAAGGCATTATGCTGAGTGAAATTACTCAGAGGCAAAAGGACAAATATTGTATAAGACCACTATTATAAGATCTTGAGAAATAGTATAAACTGAGAAGAACACATTCTTTTGTGGTTATGAGAAGGGGGAGGGAGGGAGGGTGGGAGAGTGTTATTTACTTATTAGATAGTAGAAAAGAACTACTTTAGGTGAAGGGAAGGACAATAATCAATACAGGCAAGGTCAGCTCAACTGGACTGGACCAAAAGCAAAGAAGTTTCTCGGATAAACTGAATGCTTTGAAGGCCAGCGGAGCAAGGGCAGGGGTTTGGGGACTATGGCTTAAGGGGACTTGTAAGTCAATTGGCAAAATAAATTCTATTATGAAAACATTCTGCATCCCACTTTGAAGTGTGGTGTTTGGGGACTTAAATGCTAACAAGCGGCCATCTAAGATGCATCATTTTTTCTCAACCCACCTGGATCAAAGGAGAATGAACACTAAGGTCATACGATAACTATGAGCCCAAGAAACAGAAAGGGCCGCATGAACTAGAGACTTACATCATCCTGAGACCAGAAGAACTACATGGTGCCCGGCCACAACTGAGGACTGCCCTGACAGGGAGCACAACAGAGAACCCCTGAGGGAGCAGGAGAGCAGTGGGATGCAGACCCCAAATTCTCATAAAAAGACCAGACTTAATTGACTGAGACTAGAAGAATCCCGGCTATCATGGTCCCCAAACCTTCTGTTGGCCCAGGACAGGAACCATTCCCAAAGACAACTCATCAGACATGGAAAGGACTGGACAATGGGCTGGAGAGAGATGCTGAGGAAGAGTGAGCTACTTGTAGCAGGTGGACACTTGAGACTGTGTTGGCATCTCCTGTCTGGAGGGGAGATGGGAGGGTAGAAAGGGTTAGAAACTGGCAAAACGGTCACAAAATGAGAGAGTGGAAGGAGGGAGCGGGCTGACTCACTAGGGGGAGAGTAAGTTGGAGTATGGAGTAAGGTGTATATAAGGTTATATGTGACAGACTGACTTGATTTGTAAACTTTCACTTAAAGAACAATAAAAATTATTAAAAAAAAAAATATGTGAAGCTATTCCATTTAATCACCACTGCATTCTTAAGTCAATAGTCAGAGAGAAAGAGAGAAAGGGAATAGGGAAGGGAATAGGGGAGGGGAGGGGAGGGGAGGGGAGGGGAGGGGAGGGGAGGGGAGGGGAGGGGAGGGGAGGGGAAGAGAAACTAACAGAGTGTGAACAGACTAGGAGTTATGGGTAAAAAATGTATTGGTTCAACAGGCAGACTCTGTTTTTTTTTCTCTTTCATCTGGAGAAATAAATAGCTAGACTTCCTAAAATCCAGATCCTCTCTTTCAGCAGGCAGAAGGGGACATAAATTTATTTTAAAAAATACTCATGTTGAGAACTCAGCACAAGTTTTTTATAAATATATTCCCAAAGGCTGAAAATTTTCCATTGTGAAAGAAATTTAAAGCTTATGTTAAACATGATGCAGCCAAGAGTTTGTCCTTATGTCATGGCTTTGAAAGAGGAAATCGAGACCCAGATACCATTGTTCTGTAAGGCTGTGTGAACTG